>NW_026778234.1:300000-565176 GCF_025265405.1 Mesoplodon densirostris | reverse complement strand
CCACATCCAGCTGTCATTGTAGATAGGGTCTTTCCAGGTTTCCTCAGACACCCTGAAGGAATTGTAAAGAATTTCCCTGTTTTTTTGGTTTTGCTTTTGAAATTCCTTTTTATAGTGGGTTTGAGCTGATTCTCGCTGCCATGTTTATGCCACTCTAGACACACTTGATTCCCTTATGGAGACATATCAATACATAGGTTTAAGATTCTTACTAGTCAGATATATTCCTCTGTGGGAAAATATGGGGTTTTGGAGTCTCTTTCACTGAGGAAGGTGTAGGTCTTGTCTATTCCAAAGTTGGTTTTGAAACGGTCCCTGTGCTTATATCAAACTCTGGTTTTATGCATCACCCCACCTCTCCTTCCCCTTTATGCAGGCATAAAGAGTGTTTTCTAAATGTGAGACTCTGTTCTCTTTCCTAACTCAGTTCACGTGTAGCCATGTTTACAGGATCTTCATAAGTGATATCTTATGATAAGTTTCTTTTTCTGTGTGACTTATTTCACTTAGAATCATCGTACCTGAATCCACTCACTTTGCTGCTACTGGTCTTATGACATTGATTTCATGGCTGAGGGATATTCCATCGTACGTAAGTACCACAATGTTTTGAACCATTTTTATATTTCCTGGGATATTTAAGGTGTACCCAAGTTGAGGTTCTTGTAGTCAGTGCAGCCCTAAATTTGGAGGTGGCTCTTTCTTATTGATTTTCAGTTTTTCCCAAGGTATATTCCCTAGACTGGAAGTGGCCTTGGCTCTGTAGCTCTGTTGTTTACTTGTTTTAGGGAACACAATGCACTCCTCCAGTGAGGCAGTTGGCAATTTACATCCCGCCCATCAGCATAACAAGGCTCCCAGTTCTCCAGGGCCTGTCTTGCCTTTCTGGTTTTTACACATTTTGTGGATGTCCCTTTTGAACCGGTGGGAAGTGATACTTCTTTGTAGTGCAGATTTGCATTGCCCGCTTGCTTGCTTGGCCAAAAAGGGCGTATGCGTTTTCTCCTGAATATATTCAGGAGAAAACGCATACGCCCTTTTTGGCCAAGTGCACCATTGTCCAAGTTGTGCCCCTCTTCCTGTGCTTTACAGGCGATTCCAAGGTACCTCTTGAAATCTGTTTCCTGCTATTTTGCCTCGCTTTCAAGTCCGCCTCGTTGACTTCCCTCAAAAGATTTTTGGACGATAGTTGTCCTTTATCACTCTGCCAGTTTGTGAATTGCTGTGCCCCTGAGCTCCATTTCTCAACTCGTTTTTTGTGAGCTGAACGCAAGTCCAAAATTTTGGATCATGTCCTATACTGGTTCCCGGTGGGTGGCTGAGACTTTGGTTAATTCTTCTTCCTGCCGGGAAATTAGAGTGACATGTGCCCGTCCAAATGCCTAACAGCTACTCTCTCATGGGTTCTCCCTCGTCCCTTCCATCCTCTGCCAAATTGGGAACCTGTGCAAACCAGGAGGTTAAAGGGCCTGTCTCTCCAAGTTGGGAGATTGATAGTAAGGCAGTTGGAAAGTCAAACTGGAGCACCAGGAGAGGGACTATTCGTTGAGTTTTAGAAACCTTTCGTATTCACAGTGTGTCCATTCTCTAGGTTTCCTGTACATGTTATAGCTGTAGTAATATTCCCTTGAACCTGGAGAGTTGGGACCCATGGAATGGGGGCCATGCATTATTGCTTGAAAGGGTCTGCATTTGCTCACCCAATCTCACCAATCCTCTCAGTCCCAAGTGTCCAGCCTTATGCCACATCCAGCTGTCATTGTAGATAGGGTCTTTCCAGGTTTCCTCAGACACCCTGAAGGAATTGTAAAGAATTTCCCTGTTTTTTGGTTTTGCTTTTGAATTTCCTTTTTATAGTGGGTTTGAGCTGATTCTCGCTGCCATGTTTATGCCACTCTAGACACACTTGATTCCCTTATGGAGACATATCAATACATAGGTTTTAAGATTCTTACTAGTCAGATATATTCCTCTGTGGGAAATATGGGGTTTTGAGTCTCTTTCACTGAGGAAGGTGTAGGTCTTGTCTATTCCAAAGTTGGTTTTTGAAACGGTCCCTGTGCTTATATCAAACTCTGGTTTTATGCATCACCCCACCTCTCCTTCCCCTTTATGCAGGCATAAGAGTGTTTTCTAAATGTGAGACTCTGTTCTCTTTCCTAACTCAGTTCACGTGTAGCCATGTTTACAGGATCTTCATAAGTGATATCTTATGATAAGTTTCTTTTTCTGTGTGACTTATTTCACTTAGAATCATCGTACCTGAATCCACTCACTTTGCTGCTACTGGTCTTATGACATTGATTTCATGGCTGAGGGATATTCCATCGTACGTAAGTACCACAATGTTTTGAACCATTTTTATATTTCCTGGGATATTTAAGATGTACCCAAGTTGAGGTTCTTGTAGTCAGTGCAGCCCTAAATTTGGAGGTGGCTCTTTCTTATTGATTTTCAGTTTTCCCAAGGTATATTCCCTAGACTGGAAGTGGCCTTGGCTCTGTAGCTCTGTTGTTTACTTGTTTTAGGGAACACAATGCACTCCTCCAGTGAGGCAGTTGGCAATTTACATCCCGCCCATCAGCATAACAAGGCTCCCAGTTCTCCAGGGCCTGTCTTGCCTTTCTGGTTTTTACACATTTTGTGGATGTCCCTTTTGACCGGTGGGAAGTGATACTTCTTTGTAGTGCAGATTTGCATTGCCCGCTTGCTTGCTTGGCCAAAAAGGGCGTATGCGTTTTCTCCTGAATATATTCAGGAGAAAACGCATACGCCCTTTTTGGCCAAGTGCACCATTGTCCAAGTTGTGCCCCTCTTCCTGTGCTTTACAGGCGATTCCAAGGTACCTCTTGAAATCTGTTTCCTGCTATTTTGCCTCGCTTTCAAGTCCGCCTCGTTGACTTCCCTCAAAAGATTTTTGGACGATAGTTGTCCTTTATCACTCTGCCAGTTTGTGAATTGCTGTGCCCCTGAGCTCCATTTCTCAACTCGTTTTTTGTGAGCTGAACGCAAGTCCAAAATTTTGGATCATGTCCTATACTGGTTCCCGGTGGGTGGCTGAGACTTTGGTTAATTCTTCTTCCTGCCGGGAAATTAGAGTGACATGTGCCCGTCCAAATGCCTAACAGCTACTCTCTCATGGGTTCTCCCTCGTCCCTTCCATCCTCTGCCAAATTGGGAACCTGTGCAAACCAGGAGGTTAAAGGGCCTGTCTCTCCAAGTTGGGAGATTGATAGTAAGGCAGTTGGAAAGTCAAACTGGAGCACCAGGAGAGGGACTATTCGTTGAGTTTTAGAAACCTTTCGTATTCACAGTGTGTCCATTCTCTAGGTTTCCTGTACATGTTATAGCTGTAGTAATATTCCCTTGAACCTGGAGAGTTGGGACCCATGGAATGGGGGCCATGCATTATTGCTTGAAAGGGTCTGCATTTGCTCACCCAATCTCACCAATCCTCTCAGTCCCAAGTGTCCAGCCTTATGCCACATCCAGCTGTCATTGTAGATAGGGTCTTTCCAGGTTTCCTCAGACACCCTGAAGGAATTGTAAAGAATTTCCCTGTTTTTTGGTTTTGCTTTTGAATTTCCTTTTTATAGTGGGTTTGAGCTGATTCTCGCTGCCATGTTTATGCCACTCTAGACACACTTGATTCCCTTATGGAGACATATCAATACATAGGTTTTAAGATTCTTACTAGTCAGATATATTCCTCTGTGGGAAATATGGGGTTTTGAGTCTCTTTCACTGAGGAAGGTGTAGGTCTTGTCTATTCCAAAGTTGGTTTTTGAAACGGTCCCTGTGCTTATATCAAACTCTGGTTTTATGCATCACCCCACCTCTCCTTCCCCTTTATGCAGGCATAAGAGTGTTTTCTAAATGTGAGACTCTGTTCTCTTTCCTAACTCAGTTCACGTGTAGCCATGTTTACAGGATCTTCATAAGTGATATCTTATGATAAGTTTCTTTTTCTGTGTGACTTATTTCACTTAGAATCATCGTACCTGAATCCACTCACTTTGCTGCTACTGGTCTTATGACATTGATTTCATGGCTGAGGGATATTCCATCGTACGTAAGTACCACAATGTTTTGAACCATTTTTATATTTCCTGGGATATTTAAGATGTACCCAAGTTGAGGTTCTTGTAGTCAGTGCAGCCCTAAATTTGGAGGTGGCTCTTTCTTATTGATTTTCAGTTTTCCCAAGGTATATTCCCTAGACTGGAAGTGGCCTTGGCTCTGTAGCTCTGTTGTTTACTTGTTTTAGGGAACACAATGCACTCCTCCAGTGAGGCAGTTGGCAATTTACATCCCGCCCATCAGCATAAAAAGGCTCCCAGTTCTCCAGGGCCTGTCTTGCCTTTCTGGTTTTTACACATTTTGTGGATGTCCCTTTTGACCGGTGGGAAGTGATACTTCTTTGTAGTGCAGATTTGCATTGCCCGCTTGCTTGCTTGGCCAAAAAGGGCGTATGCGTTTTCTCCTGAATATATTCAGGAGAAAACGCATACGCCCTTTTTGGCCAAGTGCACCATTGTCCAAGTTGTGCCCCTCTTCCTGTGCTTTACATGCGATTCCAAGGTACCTCTTGAAATCTGTTTCCTGCTATTTTGCCTCGCTTTCAAGTCCGCCTCGTTGACTTCCCTCAACAGATTTTTGGACGATAGTTGTCCTTTATCACTCTGCCAGTTTGTGAATTGCTGTGCCCCTGAGCTCCATTTCTCAACTCGTTTTTTGTGAGCTGAACGCAAGTCCAAAATTTTGGATCATGTCCTATACTGGTTCCCGGTGGGTGGCTGAGACTTTGGTTAATTCTTCTTCCTGCCGGGAAATTAGAGTGACATGTGCCCGTCCAAATGCCTAACAGCTACTCTCTCCTGGGTTCTCCCTCGTCCCTTCCATCCTCTGCCAAATTGGGAACCTGTGCAAACCAGGAGGTTAAAGGGCCTGTCTCTCCAAGTTGGGAGATTGATAGTAAGGCAGTTGGAAATTCAAACTGGAGCACCAGGAGAGGGACTATTCGTTGAGTTTTAGAAACCTTTCGTATTCACAGTGTGTCCATTCTCTAGGTTTCCTGTACATGTTATAGCTGTAGTAATATTCCCTTGAACCTGGAGAGGTGGGACCCATGGAATGGGGGCCATGCATTATTGCTTGAAAGGGTCTGCATTTGCTCACCCAATCTCACCAATCCTCTCAGTCCCAAGTGTCCAGCCTTATGCCACATCCAGCTGTCATTGTAGATAGGGTCTTTCCAGGTTTCCTCAGACACCCTGAAGGAATTGTAAAGAATTTCCCTGTTTTTTGGTTTTGCTTTGGAAATTCCTTTTTATAGTGGGTTTGAGCTGATTCTCGCTGCCATGTTTATGCCACTCTAGACACACTTGATTCCCTTATGGAGTCATATCAATACATTGCTTTTAAGATTCTTACTAGTCAGATATATTCCTCTGTGGGAAATATGGGGTTTTGAGTCTCTTTCACTGAGGAAGGTGTAGGTCTTGTCTATTCCAAAGTTGGTTTTTGAAACGGTCCCTGAGCTTATATCAAACTCTGGTTTTATGCATCACCCCACCTCTCCTTCCCCTTTATGCAGGCATAAGAGTGTTTTCTAAATGTGAGACTCTGTTCTCTTTCCTAACTCAGTTCACGTGTAGCCATGTTTACAGGATCTTCATAAGTGATATCTTATGATAAGTTTCTTTTTCTGTGTGACTTATTTCACTTAGAATCATCGTACCTGAATCCACTCACTTTGCTGCTACTGGTCTTATGACATTGATTTCATGGCTGAGGGATATTCCATCGTACGTAAGTACCACAATGTTTTGAACCATTTTTATATTTCCTGGGATATTTAAGGTGTACCCAAGTTGAGGTTCTTGTAGTCAGTGCAGCCCTAAATTTGGAGGTGGCTCTTTCTTATTGATTTTCAGTTTTCCCAAGGTATATTCCCTAGACTGGAAGTGGCCTTGGCTCTGTAGCTCTGTTGTTTACTTGTTTTAGGGAACACAATGCACTCCTCCAGTGAGGCAGTTGGCAATTTACATCCCGCCCATCAGCATAACAAGGCTCCCAGTTCTCCAGGGCCTGTCTTGCCTTTCTGGTTTTTACACATTTTGTGGATGTCCCTTTTGACCGGTGGGAAGTGATACTTCTTTGTAGTGCAGATTTGCATTGCCCGCTTGCTTGCTTGGCCAAAAAGGGCGTATGCGTTTTCTCCTGAATATATTCAGGAGAAAACGCATACGCCCTTTTTGGCCAAGTGCACCATTGTCCAAGTTGTGCCCCTCTTCCTGTGCTTTACAGGCGATTCCAAGGTACCTCTTGAAATCTGTTTCCTGCTATTTTGCCTCGCTTTCAAGTCCGCCTCGTTGACTTCCCTCAACAGATTTTTGGACGATAGTTGTCCTTTATCACTCTGCCAGTTTGTGAATTGCTGTGCCCCTGAGCTCCATTTCTCAACTCGTTTTTTGTGAGCTGAACGCAAGTCCAAAATTTTGGATCATGTCCTATACTGGTTCCCGGTGGGTGGCTGAGACTTTGGTTAATTCTTCTTCCTGCCGGGAAATTAGAGTGACATGTGCCCGTCCAAATGCCTAACAGCTACTCTCTCCTGGGTTCTCCCTCGTCCCTTCCATCCTCTGCCAAATTGGGAACCTGTGCAAACCAGGAGGTTAAAGGGCCTGTCTCTCCAAGTTGGGAGATTGATAGTAAGGCAGTTGGAAAGTCAAACTGGAGCACCAGGAGAGGGACTATTCGTTGAGTTTTAGAAACCTTTCGTATTCACAGTGTGTCCATTCTCTAGGTTTCCTGTACATGTTATAGCTGTAGTAATATTCCCTTGAACCTGGAGAGGTGGGACCCATGGAATGGGGGCCATGCATTATTGCTTGAAAGGGTCTGCATTTGCTCACCCAATCTCACCAATCCTCTCAGTCCCAAGTGTCCAGCCTTATGCCACATCAAGCTGTCATTGTAGATAGGGTCTTTCCAGGTTTCCTCAGACACCCTGAAGGAATTGTAAAGAATTTCCCTGTTTTTTGGTTTTGCTTTGGAAATTCCTTTTTATAGTGGGTTTGAGCTGATTCTCGCTGCCATGTTTATGCCACTCTAGACACACTTGATTCCCTTATGGAGTCATATCAATACATTGCTTTTAAGATTCTTACTAGTCAGATATATTCCTCTGTGGGAAATATGGGGTTTTGAGTCTCTTTCACTGAGGAAGGTGTAGGTCTCGTCTATTCCAAAGTTGGTTTTTGAAACGGTCCCTGAGCTTATATCAAACTCTGGTTTTATGCATCACCCCACCTCTCCTTCCCCTTTATGCAGGCATAAGAGTGTTTTCTAAATGTGAGACTCTGTTCTCTTTCCTAACTCAGTTCACGTGTAGCCATGTTTACAGGATCTTCATAAGTGATATCTTATGATAAGTTTCTTTTTCTGTGTGACTTATTTCACTTAGAATCATCGTACCTGAATCCACTCACTTTGCTGCTACTGGTCTTATGGCATTGATTTCATGGCTGAGGGATATTCCATCGTATGTAAGTACCACAATGTTTTGAACCATTTTTATATTTCCTGGGATATTTAAGGTGTACCCAAGTTGAGGTTCTTGTAGTCAGTGCAGCCCTAAATTTGGAGGTGGCTCTTTCTTATTGATTTTCAGTTTTCCCAAGGTATATTCCCTAGACTGGAAGTGGCCTTGGCTCTGTAGCTCTGTTGTTTACTTGTTTTAGGGAACACAATGCACTCCTCCAGTGAGGCAGTTGGCAATTTACATCCCGCCCATCAGCATAACAAGGCTCCCAGTTCTCCAGGGCCTGTCTTGCCTTTCTGGTTTTTACACATTTTGTGGATGTCCCTTTTGACCGGTGGGAAGTGATACTTCTTTGTAGTGCAGATTTGCATTGCCCGCTTGCTTGCTTGGCCAAAAAGGGCGTATGCGTTTTCTCCTGAATATATTCAGGAGAAAACGCATACGCACTTTTTGGCCAAGTGCACCATTGTCCAAGTTGTGCCCCTCTTCCTGTGCTTTACAGGCGATTCCAAGGTACCTCTTGAAATCTGTTTCCTGCTATTTTGCCTCGCTTTCAAGTCCGCCTCGTTGACTTCCCTCAACAGATTTTTGGACGATAGTTGTCCTTTATCACTCTGCCAGTTTGTGAATTGCTGTACCCCTGAGCTCCATTTCTCAACTCGTTTTTTGTGAGCTGAACGCAAGTCCAAAATTTTGGATCATGTCCTATACTGGTTCCCGGTGGGTGGCTGAGACTTTGGTTAATTCTTCTTCCTGCCGGGAAATTAGAGTGACATGTGCCCGTCCAAATGCCTAACAGCTACTCTCTCATGGGTTCTCCCTCGTCCCTTCCATCCTCTGCCAAATTGGGAACCTGTGCAAACCAGGAGGTTAAAGGGCCTGTCTCTCCAAGTTGGGAGATTGATAGTAAGGCAGTTGGAAAGTCAAACTGGAGCACCAGGAGAGGGACTATTCGTTGAGTTTTAGAAACCTTTCGTATTCACAGTGTGTCCATTCTCTAGGTTTCCTGTACATGTTATAGCTGTAGTAATATTCCCTTGAACCTGGAGAGGTGGGACCCATGGAATGGGGGCCATGCATTATTGCTTGAAAGGGTCTGCATTTGCTCACCCAATCTCACCAATCCTCTCAGTCCCAAGTGTCCAGCCTTATGCCACATCCAGCTGTCATTGTAGATAGGGTCTTTCCAGGTTTCCTCAGACACCCTGAAGGAATTGTAAAGAATTTCCCTGTTTTTTGGTTTTGCTTTTGAAATTCCTTTTTATAGTGGGTTTGAGCTGATTCTCGCTGCCATGTTTATGCCACTCTAGACACACTTGATTCCCTTATGGAGACATATCAATACATAGGTTTTAAGATTCTTACTAGTCAGATATATTCCTCTGTGGGAAATATGGGGTTTTGAGTCTCTTTCACTGAGGAAGGTGTAGGTCTTGTCTATTCCAAAGTTGGTTTTTGAAACGGTCCCTGAGCTTATATCAAACTCTGATTTTATGCATCACCCCACCTCTCCTTCCCCTTTATGCAGGCATAAGAGTGTTTTCTAAATGTGAGACTCTGTTCTCTTTCCTAACTCAGTTCACGTGTAGCCATGTTTACAGGATCTTCCTAAGTGATATCTTATGATAAGTTTCTTTTTCTGTGTGACTTATTTCACTTAGAATCATCGTACCTGAATCCACTCACTTTGCTGCTACTGGTCTTATGACATTGATTTCATGGCTGAGGGATATTCCATCGTACGTAAGTACCACAATGTTTTGAACCATTTTTATATTTCCTGGGATATTTAAGGTGTACCCAAGTTGAGGTTCTTGTAGTCAGTGCAGCCCTAAATTTGGAGGTGGCTCTTTCTTATTGATTTTCAGTTTTCCCAAGGTATATTCCCTAGACTGGAAGTGGCCTTGGCTCTGTAGCTCTGTTGTTTACTTGTTTTAGGGAACACAATGCACTCCTCCAGTGAGGCACTTGGCAATTTACATCCCGCCCATCAGCATAACAAGGCTCCCAGTTCTCCAGGGCCTGTCTTGCCTTTCTGGTTTTTACACATTTTGTGGATGTCCCTTTTGACCGGTGGGAAGTGATACTTCTTTGTAGTGCAGATTTGCATTGCCCGCTTGCTTGCTTGGCCAAAAAGGGCGTATGCGTTTTCTCCTGAATATATTCAGGAGAAAACGCATACGCCCTTTTTGGCCAAGTGCACCATTGTCCAAGTTGTGCCCCTCTTCCTGTGCTTTACAGGCGATTCCAAGGTACCTCTTGAAATCTGTTTCCTGCTATTTTGCCTCGCTTTCAAGTCCGCCTCGTTGACTTCCCTCAACAGATTTTTGGACGATAGTTGTCCTTTATCACTCTGCCAGTTTGTGAATTGCTGTACCCCTGAGCTCCATTTCTCAACTCGTTTTTTGTGAGCTGAACGCAAGTCCAAAATTTTGGATCATGTCCTATACTGGTTCCCGGTGGGTGGCTGAGACTTTGGTTAATTCTTCTTCCTGCCGGGAAATTAGAGTGACATGTGCCCGTCCAAATGCCTAACAGCTACTCTCTCATGGGTTCTCCCTCGTCCCTTCCATCCTCTGCCAAATTGGGAACCTGTGCAAACCAGGAGGTTAAAGGGCCTGTCTCTCCAAGTTGGGAGATTGATAGTAAGGCAGTTGGAAAGTCAAACTGGAGCACCAGGAGAGGGACTATTCGTTGAGTTTTAGAAACCTTTCATATTCACAGTGTGTCCATTCTCTAGGTTTCCTGTACATGTTATAGCTGTAGTAATATTCCCTTGAACCTGGAGAGGTGGGACCCATGGAATGGGGGCCATGCATTATTGCTTGAAAGGGTCTGCATTTGCTCACCCAATCTCACCAATCCTCTCAGTCCCAAGTGTCCAGCCTTATGCCACATCCAGCTGTCATTGTAGATAGGGTCTTTCCAGGTTTCCTCAGACACCCTGAAGGAATTGTAAAGAATTTCCCTGTTTTTTGGTTTTGCTTTTGAAATTCCTTTTTATAGTGGGTTTGAGCTGATTCTCGCTGCCATGTTTATGCCACTCTAGACACACTTGATTCCCTTATGGAGACATATCAATACATAGGTTTTAAGATTCTTACTAGTCAGATATATTCCTCTGTGGGAAATATGGGGTTTTGAGTCTCTTTCACTGAGGAAGGTGTAGGTCTTGTCTATTCCAAAGTTGGTTTTTGAAACGGTCCCTGAGCTTATATCAAACTCTGATTTTATGCATCACCCCACCTCTCCTTCCCCTTTATGCAGGCATAAGAGTGTTTTCTAAATGTGAGACTCTGTTCTCTTTCCTAACTCAGTTCACGTGTAGCCATGTTTACAGGATCTTCCTAAGTGATATCTTATGATAAGTTTCTTTTTCTGTGTGACTTATTTCACTTAGAATCATCGTACCTGAATCCACTCACTTTGCTGCTACTGGTCTTATGACATTGATTTCATGGCTGAGGGATATTCCATCGTACGTAAGTACCACAATGTTTTGAACCATTTTTATATTTCCTGGGATATTTAAGGTGTACCCAAGTTGAGGTTCTTGTAGTCAGTGCAGCCCTAAATTTGGAGGTGGCTCTTTCTTATTGATTTTCAGTTTTCCCAAGGTATATTCCCTAGACTGGAAGTGGCCTTGGCTCTGTAGCTCTGTTGTTTACTTGTTTTAGGGAACACAATGCACTCCTCCAGTGAGGCAGTTGGCAATTTACATCCCGCCCATCAGCATAACAAGGCTCCCAGTTCTCCAGGGCCTGTCTTGCCTTTCTGGTTTTTACACATTTTGTGGATGTCCCTTTTGACCGGTGGGAAGTGATACTTCTTTGTAGTGCAGATTTGCATTGCCCGCTTGCTTGCTTGGCCAAAAAGGGCGTATGCGTTTTCTCCTGAATATATTCAGGAGAAAACGCATACGCCCTTTTTGGCCAAGTGCACCATTGTCCAAGTTGTGCCCCTCTTCCTGTGCTTTACAGGCGATTCCAAGGTACCTCTTGAAATCTGTTTCCTGCTATTTTGCCTCGCTTTCAAGTCCGCCTCGTTGACTTCCCTCAACAGATTTTTGGACGATAGTTGTCCTTTATCACTCTGCCAGTTTGTGAATTGTTGTGCCCCTGAGCTCCATTTCTCAACTCGTTTTTTGTGAGCTGAACGCAAGTCCAAAATTTTGGATCGTGTCCTATACTGGTTCCCGGTGGGTGGCTGAGACTTTGGTTAATTCTTCTTCCTGCCGGGAAATTAGAGTGACATGTGCCCGTCCAAATGCCTAACAGCTACTCTCTCATGGGTTCTCTCTCGTCCCTTCCATCCTCTGCCAAATCGGGAACCTGTGCAAACCAGGAGGTTAAAGGGCCTGTCTCTCCAAGTTGGGAGATTGATAGTAAGGCAGTTGGAATGTCAAACTGGAGCACCAGGAGAGGGACTATTCGTTGAGTTTTAGAAACCTTTCGTATTCACAGTGTGTCCATTCTCTAGGTTTCCTGTACATGTTATAGCTGTAGTAATATTCCCTTGAACATGGAGAGTTGGGACCCATGGAATGGGGGCCATGCATTATTGCTTGAAAGGGTCTGCATTCGCTCACCCAATCTCACCAATCCTCTCAGTCCCAAGTGTCCAGCCTTATGCCACATCCAGCTGTCATTGTAGATAGGGTCTTTCCAGGTTTCCTCAGACACCCTGAAGGAATTGTAAAGAATTTCCCTGTTTTTTGGTTTTGCTTTTGAAATTCCTTTTTATAGTGGGTTTGAGCTGATTCTCGCTGCCATGTTTATGCCACTCTAGACACACTTGATTCCCTTATGGAGACATATCAATACATAGGTTTTAAGATTCTTACTAGTCAGATATATTCCTCTGTGGGAAATATGGGGTTTTGAGTCTCTTTCACTGAGGAAGGTGTCGGTCTTGTCAATTCCAAAGTTGGTTTTTGAAACGGTCCCTGTGATTATATCAAACTCTGGTTTTATGCATCACCCCACCTCTCCTTCCCCTTTATGCAGGCATAAGAGTGTTTTCTAAATGTGAGACTCTGTTCTCTTTCCTAACTCAGTTCACGTGTAGCCATGTTTACAGGATCTTCATAAGTGATATCTTATGATAAGTTTCTTTTTCTGTGTGACTTATTTCACTTAGAATCATCGTACCTGAATCCACTCACTTTGTTGCTACTGGTCTTATGACATTGATTTCATGGCTGAGGGATATTCCATCGTACGTAAGTACCACAATGTTTTGAACCATTTTTATATTTCCTGGGATATTTAAGGTGTACCCAAGTTGAGGTTCTTGTAGTCAGTGCAGCCCTAAATTTGGAGGTGGCTCTTTCTTATTGATTTTCAGTTTTCCCAAGGTATATTCCCTAGACTGGAAGTGGCCTTGGTTCTGTAGCTCTGTTGTTTACTTGTTTTAGGGAACACAATGCACTCCTCCAGTGAGGCAGTTGGCAATTTACATCCCACCCATCAGCATAACAAGGCTCCCAGTTCCTCAGGGCCTGTCTGGCCTTTCTTGTTTTTACACATTTTGTGGATGTCCCTTTTGACCGGTGGGAAATGATACTTCTTTGTAGTGCAGATTTGCATTGCCCGCTTGCTTGCTTGGCCAAAAAGGGCGTATGCGTTTTCTCCTGAATATATTCAGGAGAAAACGCATACGCCCTTTTTGGCCAAGTGCACCATTGTCCAAGTTGTGCCCCTCTTCCTGTGCTTTACAGGCGATTCCAAGGTACCTCTTGAAATCTGTTTCCTGCTATTTTGCCTCGCTTTCAAGTCCGCCTCGTTGACTTCCCTCAACAGATTTTTGGACGATAGTTGTCCTTTATCACTCTGCCAGTTTGTGAATTGCTGTGCCCCTGAGCTCCATTTCTCAACTCGTTTTTTGTGAGCTGAACGCAAGTCCAAAATTTTGGATCATGTCCTATACTGGTTCCCGGTGGGTGGCTGAGACTTTGGTTAATTCTTCTTCCTGCCGGGAAATTAGAGTGACATGTGCCCGTCCAAATGCCTAACAGCTACTCTCTCATGGGTTCTCCCTCGTCCCTTCCATCCTCTGCCAAATTGGGAACCTGTGCAAACCAGGAGGTTAAAGGGCCTGTCTCTCCAAGTTGGGAGATTGATAGTAAGGCAGTTGGAAAGTCAAACTGGAGCACCAGGAGAGGGACTATTCGTTGAGTTTTAGAAACCTTTCGTATTCACAGTGTGTCCATTCTCTAGGTTTCCTGTACATGTTATAGCTGTAGTAATATTCCCTTGAACCTGGAGAGTTGGGACCCATGGAATGGGGGCCATGCATTATTGCTTGAAAGGGTCTGCATTTGCTCACCCAATCTCACCAATCCTCTCAGTCCCAAGTGTCCAGCCTTATGCCACATCCAGCTGTCATTGTAGATAGGGTCTTTCCAGGTTTCCTCAGACACCCTGAAGGAATTGTAAAGAATTTCCCTGTTTTTTGGTTTTGCTTTTGAAATTCCTTTTTATAGTGGGTTTGAGCTGATTCTCGCTGCCATGTTTATGCCACTCTAGACACACTTGATTCCCTTATGGAGACATATCAATACATAGGTTTTAAGATTCTTACTAGTCAGATATATTCCTCTGTGGGAAATATGGGGTTTTGAGTCTCTTTCACTGAGGAAGGTGTAGGTCTTGTCTATTCCAAAGTTGGTTTTTGAAACGGTCCCTGTGCTTATATCAAACTCTGGTTTTATGCATCTCCCCACCTCTCCTTCCCCTTTATGCAGGCATAAGAGTGTTTTCTAAATGTGAGACTCTGTTCTCTTTCCTAACTCAGTTCACGTGTAGCCATGTTTACAGGATCTTCATAAGTGATATCTTATGATAAGTTTCTTTTTCTGTGTGACTTATTTCACTTAGAATCATCGTACCTGAATCCACTCACTTTGCTGCTACTGGTCTTATGACATTGATTTCATGGCTGAGGGATATTCCATCGTACGTAAGTACCACAATGTTTTGAACCATTTTTATATTTCCTGGGATATTTAAGGTGTACCCAAGTTGAGGTTCTTGTAGTCAGTGCAGCCCTAAATTTGGAGGTGGCTCTTTCTTATTGATTTTCAGTTTTCCCAAGGTATATTCCCTAGACTGGAAGTGGCCTTGGCTCTGTAGCTCTGTTGTTTACTTGTTTTAGGGAACACAATGCACTCCTCCAGTGAGGCAGTTGGCAATTTACATCCCACCCATCAGCATAAAAGGCACCCAGTTCTCCAGGGCCTGTCTTGCCTTTCTGGTTTTTACACATTTTGTGGATGTCCCTTTTGACCGGTGGGAAATGATACTTCTTTGTAGTGCAGATTTGCATTGCCCGCTTGCTTGCTTGGCCAAAAAGGGCGTATGCGTTTTCTCCTGAATATATTCAGGAGAAAACGCATACGCCCTTTTTGGCCAAGTGCACCATTGTCCAAGTTGTGCCCCTCTTCCTGTGCTTTACAGGCGATTCCAAGGTACCTCTTGAAATCTATTTCCTGCTATATTGCCTCGCTTTCAAGTCCGCCTCGTTGACTTCCCTCAACAGATTTTTGGACGATAGTTGTCCTTTATCACTCTGCCAGTTTGTGAATTGCTGTGCCCCTGAGCTCCATTTCTCAACTCGTTTTTTGTGAGCTGAACGCAAGTCCAAAATTTTGGATCCTGTCCTATACTGGTTCCCGGTGGGTGGCTGAGACTTTGGTTAATTCTTCTTCCTGCCGGGAAATTAGAGTGACATGTGCCCGTCCAAATGCCTAACAGCTACTCTCTCATGGGTTCTCCCTCGTCCTTTCCATCCTCTGGCAAATTGGGAACCTGTGCAAACCAGGAGGTTAAAGGGCCTGTCTCTCCAAGTTGGGAGATTGATAGTAAGGCAGTTGGAAAGTCAAACTGGAGCACCAGGAGAGGGACTATTCGTTGAGTTTTAGAAACCTTTCGTATTCACAGTGTGTCTATTCTCTAGGTTTCCTGTACATGTTATAGATGTAGTAATATTCCCTTGAATCTGGAGAGTTGGGACCCATGGAATGGGGGCCATGCATTATTGCTTGAAAGGGTCTGCATTTGCTCACCCAATCTCACCAATCCTCTCAGTCCCAAGTGTCCAGCCTTATGCCACATCCAGCTGTCATTGTAGATAGGGTCTTTCCAGGTTTCCTCAGACACCCTGAAGGAATTGTAAAGAATTTCCCTGTTTTTTGGTTTTGCTTTTGAAATTCATTTTTATAGTGGGTTTGAGCTGATTCTCGCTGCCATGTTTATGCCACTCTAGACACACTTGATTCCCTTATGGAGACATATCAATACATAGGTTTTAAGATTCTTACTAGTCAGATATATTCCTCTGTGGGAAATATGGGGTTTTGAGTCTCTTTCACTGAGGAAGGTGTCGGTCTTGTCAATTCCAAAGTTGGTTTTAGAAACGGTCCCTGTGCTTATATCAAACTCTGGTTTTATGCATCACCCCACCTCTCCTTCCCCTTTATGCAGGCATAAGAGTGTTTTCTAAATGTGAGACTCTGTTCTCTTTCCTAACTCAGTTCACGTGTAGCCATGTTTACAGGATCTTCATAAGTGATATCTTATGATAAGTTTCTTTTTCTGTGTGACTTATTTCACTTAGAATCATCGTACCTGAATCCACTCACTTTGTTGCTACTGGTCTTATGACATTGATTTCATGGCTGAGGGATATTCCATCGTATGTAAGTACCACAATGTTTTGAACCATTTTTATATTTCCTGGTATATTTAAGGTGTACCCAAGTTGAGGTTCTTGTAGTCAGTGCAGCCCTAAATTTGGAGGTGGCTCTTTCTTATTGATTTTCAGTTTTCCCAAGGTATATTCCCTAGACTGGAAGTGGCCTTGGCTCTGTAGCTCTGTTGTTTACTTGTTTTAGGGAACACAATGCACTCCTCCAGTGAGGCAGTTGGCAATTTACATCCCACCCATCAGCATAACAAGGCTCCCAGTTCCTCAGGGCCTGTCTGGCCTTTCTTGTTTTTACACATTTTGTGGATGTCCCTTTTGACCGGTGGGAAATGATACTTCTTTGTAGTGCAGATTTGCATTGCCCACTTGCTTGCTTGGCCAAAAAGGGCGTATGCGTTTTCTCCTGAATATATTCAGGAGAAAACGCATACGCCCTTTTTGGCCAAGTGCACCATTGTCCAAGTTGTGCCCCTCTTCCTGTGCTTTACAGGCGATTCCAAGGTACCTCTTGAAATCTGTTTCCTGCTATTTTGCCTCGCTTTCAAGTCCGCCTCGTTGACTTCCCTCAACAGATTTTTGGACGATAGTTGTCCTTTATCACTCTGCCAGTTTGTGAATTGCTGTGCCCCTGAGCTCCATTTCTCAACTCGTTTTTTGTGAGCTGAACGCAAGTCCAAAATTTTGGATCATGTCCTCTACTGGTTCCCGGTGGGTGGCTGAGACTTTGGTTAATTCTTCTTCCTGCCAGGAAATTAGAGTGACATGTGCCCGTCCAAATGCCTAACAGCTACTCTCTCATGGGTTCTCCCTCGTCCCTTCCATCCTCTGCCAAATTGGGAACCTGTGCAAACCAGGAGGTTAAAGGGCCTGTCTCTCCAAGTTGGGAGATTGATAGTAAGGCAGTTGGAAAGTCAAACTGGAGCACCAGGAGAGGGACTATTCGTTGAGTTTTAGAAACCTTTCGTATTCACAGTGTGTCCATTCTCTAGGTTTCCTGTACATGTTATAGCTGTAGTAATATTCCCTTGAACCTGGAGAGTTGGGACCCATGGAATGGGGGCCATGCATTATTGCTTGAAAGGGTCTGCATTTGCTCACCCAATCTCACCAATCCTCTCAGTCCCAAGTGTCCAGCCTTATGCCACATCCAGCTGTCATTGTAGATAGGGTCTTTCCAGGTTTCCTCAGACACCCTGAAGGAATTGTAAAGAATTTCCCTGTTTTTTGGTTTTGCTTTTGAAATTCCTTTTTATAGTGGGTTTGAGCTGATTCTCGCTGCCATGTTTATGCCACTCTAGACACACTTGATTCCCTTATGGAGACATATCAATACATAGGTTTTAAGATTCTTACTAGTCAGATATATTCCTCTGTGGGAAATATGGGGTTTTGAGTCTCTTTCACTGAGGAAGGTGTAGGTCTTGTCTATTCCAAAGTTGGTTTTTGAAACGGTCCCTGTGCTTATATCAAACTCTGGTTTTATGCATCACCCCACCTCTCCTTCCCCTTTATGCAGGCATAAGAGTGTCTTCTAAATGTGAGACTCTGTTCTCTTTCCTAACTCAGTTCACGTGTAGCCATGTTTACAGGATCTTCATAAGTGATATCTTATGATAAGTTTCTTTTTCTGTGTGACTTATTTCACTTAGAATCATCGTACCTGAATCCACTCACTTTGCTGCTACTGGTCTTATGACATTGATTTCATGGCTGAGGGATATTCCATCGTACGTAAGTACCACAATGTTTTGAACCATTTTTATATTTCCTGGGATATTTAAGGTGTACCCAAGTTGAGGTTCTTGTAGTCAGTGCAGCCCTAAATTTGGAGGTGGCTCTTTCTTATTGATTTTCAGTTTTCCCAAGGTATATTCCCTAGACTGGAAGTGGCCTTGGCTCTGTAGCTCTGTTGTTTACTTGTTTTAGGGAACACAATGCACTCCTCCAGTGAGGCAGTTGGCAATTTACATCCCACCCATCAGCATAAAAGGCACCCAGTTCTCCAGGGCCTGTCTTGCCTTTCTGGTTTTTACACATTTTGTGGATGTCCCTTTTGACCGGTGGGAAATGATACTTCTTTGTAGTGCAGATTTGCATTGCCCGCTTGCTTGCTTGGCCAAAAAGGGCGTATGCGTTTTCTCCTGAATATATTCAGGAGAAAACGCATACGCCCTTTTTGGCCAAGTGCACCATTGTCCAAGTTGTGCCCCTCTTCCTGTGCTTTACAGACGATTCCAAGGTACCTCTTGAAATCTGTTTCCTGCTATTTTGCCTCGCTTTCAAGTCCGCCTCGTTGACTTCCCTCAACAGATTTTTGGACGATAGTTGTCCTTTATCACTCTGCCAGTTTGTGAATTGCTGTGCCCCTGAGCTCCATTTCTCAACTCGTTTTTTGTGAGCTGAACGCAAGTCCAAAATTTTGGATCCTGTCCTATACTGGTTCCCGGTGGGTGGCTGAGACTTTGGTTAATTCTTCTTCCTGCCGGGAAATTAGAGTGACATGTGCCCGTCCAAATGCCTAACAGCTACTCTCTCATGGGTTCTCCCTCGTCCTTTCCATCCTCTGGCAAATTGGGAACCTGTGCAAACCAGGAGGTTAAAGGGCCTGTCTCTCCAAGTTGGGAGATTGATAGTAAGGCAGTTGGAAAGTCAAACTGGAGCACCAGGAGAGGGACTATTCGTTGAGTTTTAGAAACCTTTCGTATTCACAGTGTGTCCATTCTCTAGGTTTCCTGTACATGTTATAGCTGTAGTAATATTCCCTTGAACCTGGAGAGTTGGGACCCATGGAATGGGGGCCATGCATTATTGCTTGAAAGGGTCTGCATTTGCTCACCCAATCTCACCAATCCTCTCAGTCCCAAGTGTCCAGCCTTATGCCACATCCAGCTGTCATTGTAGATAGGGTCTTTCCAGGTTTCCTCAGACACCCTGAAGGAATTGTAAAGAATTTCCGTGTTTTTTGGTTTTGCTTTTGAAATTCCTTTTTATAGTGGGTTTGAGCTGATTCTCGCTGCCATGTTTATGCCACTCTAGACACACTTGATTCCCTTATGGAGACATATCAATACATAGGTTTTAAGATTCTTACTAGTCAGATATATTCCTCTGTGGGAAATATGGGGTTTTGAGTCTCTTTCACTAAGGAAGGTGTCGGTCTTGTCAATTCCAAAGTTGGTTTTTGAAACGGTCCCTGTGCTTATATCAAACTCTGGTTTTATGCATCACCCCACCTCTCCTTCCCCTTTATGCAGGCATAAGAGTGTTTTCTAAATGTGAGACTCTGTTCTCTTTCCTAACTAAGTTCACGTGTAGCCATGTTTACAGGATCTTCATAAGTGATATCTTACGATAAGTTTCTTTTTCTGTGTGACTTATTTCACTTAGAATCATCGTACCTGAATCCACTCACTTTGTTGCTACTGGTCTTATGACATTGATTTCATGGCTGAGGGATATTCCATCGTACGTAAGTACCACAATGTTTTGAACCATTTTTATATTTCCTGGGATATTTAAGGTGTACCCAAGTTGAGGTTCTTGTAGTCAGTGCAGCCCTAAATTTGGAGGTGGCTCTTTCTTATTGATTTTCAGTTTTCCCAAGGTATATTCCCTAGACTGGAAGTGGCCTTGGCTCTGTAGCTCTGTTGTTTACTTGTTTTAGGGAACACAATGCACTCCTCCAGTGAGGCAGTTGGCAATTTACATCCCGCCCATCAGCATAACAAGGCTCCCAGTTCTCCAGGGCCTGTCTTGCCTTTCTGGTTTTTACACATTTTGTGGATGTCCCTTTTGACCGGTGGGAAGTGATACTTCTTTGTAGTGCAGATTTGCATTGCCCGCTTGCTTGCTTGGCCAAAAAGGGCGTATGCGTTTTCTCCTGAATATATTCAGGAGAAAACGCATACGCCCTTTTTGGCCAAGTGCACCATTGTCCAAGTTGTGCCCCTCTTCCTGTGCTTTACAGGCGATTCCAAGGTACCTCTTGAAATCTGTTTCCTGCTATTTTGCCTCGCTTTCAAGTCCGCCTCGTTGACTTCCCTCAAAAGATTTTTGGACGATAGTTGTCGTTTATCACTCTGCCAGTTTGTGAATTGCTGTGCCCCTGAGCTCCATTTCTCAACTCGTTTTTTGTGAGCTGAACGCAAGTCCAAAATTTTGGATCCTGTCCTATACTGGTTCCCGGTGGGTGGCTGAGACTTTGGTTAATTCTTCTTCCTGCCGGGAAATTAGAGTGACATGTGCCCGTCCAAATGCCTAACAGCTACTCTCTCATGGGTTCTCCCTTGTCCCTTCCATCCTCTGGCAAATTGGGAACCAGTGCAAACCAGGAGGTTAAAGGGCCTGTCTCTCCAAGTTGGGAGATTGATAGTAAGGCAATTGGAAAGTCAAATTGGAGCACCAGGAGAGGGACTATTCGTTGAGTTTTAGAAACCTTTCGTATTCACAGTGTGTCCATTCTCTAGGTTTCCTGTACATGTTATAGCTGTAGTAATATTCCCTTGAACCTGGAGAGTTGGGACCCATGGAATGGGGGCCATGCATTATTGCTTGAAAGGGTCTGCATTTGCTCACCCAATCTCACCAATCCTCTCAGTCCCAAGTGTCCAGCCTTATGCCACATCCAGCTGTCATTGTAGATAGGGTCTTTCCAGGTTTCCTCAGACACCCTGAAGGAATTGTAAAGAATTTCCCTGTTTTTTGGTTTTGCTTTTGAAATTCCTTTTTATAGTGGGTTTGAGCTGATTCTCGCTGCCATGTTTATGCCACTGTAGACACACTTGATTCCCTTATGGAGTCATATCAATACATAGGTTTTAAGATTCTTACTAGTCAGATATATTCCTCTTTGGGAAATATGGGGTTTTGAGTCTCTTTCACTGAGGAAGGTGTAGGTCTTGTCTATTCCAAAGTTGGTTTTTGGAACGGTCCCTGTTCTTATATCAAACTCTGGTTTTATGCAACACCCCACCTCTCCATCCCCTTTATGCAGGCATAAGAGTGTTTTCTAAATGTGAGACTCTGTTCTCTTTCCTAACTCAGTTCACGTGTAGCCATGTTTACAGGATCTTCATAAGTGATATCTTATGATAAGTTTCTTTTTCTGTGTGACTTATTTCACTTAGAATCATCGTACCTGAATCCACTCCCTTTGCTTCTACTGGTCTTATGACATTGATTTCATCGCTGAGGGATATTCCATCGTACGTAAGTACCACAATGTTTTGAATCATTTTTATATTTCCTGGGATATTTAAGGTGTACCCAAGTTGAGGTTCTTGTAGTCAGTGCAGCCCTAAATTTGGAGGTGGCTCTTTCTTATTGATTTTCAGTTTTCCCAAGGTATATTCCCTAGACTGGACGTGGCCTTGGCTCTGTAGCTCTGTTGTTTACTTGTTTTAGGGAACACAATGCACTCCTCCAGTGAGGCAGTTGGCAGTTTACATCCCGCCCATCAGCATAACAAGGCTCCCAGTTCTCCAGGGCCTGTCTTGCCTTTCTGGTTTTTACACATTTTGTGGATGTCCCTTTTGACCGGTGGGAAGTGATACTTCTGTGTAGTGCAGATTTGCATTGCCCGCTTGCTTGCTTGGCCAAAAAGGGCGTATGCGTTTTCTCCTGAATATATTTAGGAGAAAACGCATACGCCCTTTTTGGCCAAGTGCACCATTGTCCAAGTTGTGCCCCTCTTCCTGTGCTTTACAGGCGATTCCAAGGTACCTCTTGAAATCTGTTTCCTGCTATTTTGCCTCGCTTTCAAGTCCGCCTCCTTGACTTCCCTCAACAGATTTTTGGACGATAGTTGTCCTTTATCACTCTGCCAGTTTGTGAATTGCTGTGCCCCTGAGCTCCATTTCTCAACTCGTTTTTTGTGAGCTGAACGCAAGTCCAAAATTTTGGATCATGTCCTATACTGGTTCTCGGTGGGTGGCTGAGACTTTGGTTAATTCTTCTTCCTGCCGGGAAATTAGAGTGACATGTGCCCGTCCAAATGCCTAACAGCTACTCTCTCATGGGTTCTCCCTCGTCCCTTCCATCCTCTGCCAAATTGGGAACCTGTGCAAACCAGGAGGTTAAAGGGCCTGTCTCTCCAAGTTGGGAGATTGATAGTAAGGCAGTTGGAAAGTCAAACTGGAGCACCAGGAGAGGGACTATTCATTGAGTTTTAGAAACCTTTCGTATTCACAGTGTGTCCATTCTCTAGGTTTCCTGTACATGTTATAGCTGTAGTAATATTCCCTTGAACCTGGAGAGTTGGGACCCATGGAATGGGGGCCATGCATTATTGCTTGAAAGGGTCTGCATTTGCTCACCCAATCTCACCATTCCTCTCAGTCCCAAGTGTCCAGCCTTATGCCACATCCAGCTGTCATTGTAGATAGGGTCTTTCCAGGTTTCCTCAGACACCCTGAAGGAATTGTAAAGAATTTCCCTGTTTTTTGGTTTTGCTTTTGAAATTCCTTTTTATAGTGGGTTTGAGCTGATTCTCGCTGCCATGTTTATGCCACTCTAGACACACTTGATTCCCTTATGGAGACATATCAATACATAGGTTTTAAGATTCTTACTAGTCAGATATATTCCTCTGTGGGAAATATGGGGTTTTGAGTCTTTTTCACTGAGGAAGGTGTAGGTCTTGTCTATTCCAAAGTTGGTTTTTGAAACGGTCCCTGTGCTTATATCAAACTCTGGTTTTATGCATCACCCCACCTCTCCTTCCCCTTTATGCAGGCATAAGAGTGTTTTCTAAATGTGAGACTCTGTTCTCTTTCCTAACTCAGTTCACGTGTAGCCATGTTTACAGGATCTTCCTAAGTGATATCTTATGATAAGTTTCTTTTTCTGTGTGACTTATTTCACTTAGAATCATCGTACCTGAATCCACTCACTTTGTTGCTACTGGTCTTATGACATTGATTTCATGGCTGAGGGATATTCCATCGTACGTAAGTACCACAATGTTTTGAACCATTTTTATATTTCCTGGGATATTTAAGGTGTACCCAAGTTGAGGTTCTTGTAGTCAGTGCAGCCCTAAATTTGGAGGTGGCTCTTTCTTATTGATTTTCAGTTTTCCCAAGGTATATTCCCTAGACTGGAAGTGGCCTTGGCTCTGTAGCTCTGTTGTTTACTTGTTTTAGGGAACACAATGGACTCCTCCAGTGAGGCAGTTGGCAATTTACATCCCGCCCATCAGCATAACAAGGCTCCCAGTTCTCCAGGGCCTGTCTTGCCTTTCTGGTTTTTACACATTTTGTGGATGTCCCTTTTGACCGGTGGGAAGTGATACTTCTTTGTAGTGCAGATTTGCATTGCCCGCTTGCTTGCTTGGCCAAAAAGGGCGTATGCGTTTTCTCCTGAATATATTCAGGAGAAAACGCATACGCCCTTTTTGGCCAAGTGCACCATTGTCGAACTTGTGCCCCTCTTCCTGTGCTTTACAGGCGATTCCAAGGTACCTCTTGAAATCTGTTTCCTGCTATTTTGCCTCGCTTTCAAGTCCGCCTCGTTGACTTCCCTCAACAGATTTTTGGACGATAGTTGTCCTTTATCACTCTGCCAGTTTGTGAATTGCTGTGCCCCTGAGCTCCATTTCTCAACTCGTTTTTTGTGAGCTGAACGCAAGTCCAAAATTTTGGATCCTGTCCTATACTGGTTCCCGGTGGGTGGCTGAGACTTTGGTTAATTCTTCTTCCTGCCGGGAAATTAGAGTGACATGTGCCCGTCCAAATGCCTAACAGCTACTCTCTCATGGGTTCTCCCTCGTCCCTTCCATCCTCTGCCAAATTGGGAACCTGTGCAAACCAGGAGGTTAAAGGGCCTGTCTCTCCAAGTTGGGAGATTGATAGTAAGGCAGTTGGAAATTCAAACTGGAGCACCAGGAGAGGGACTATTCGTTGAGTTTTAGAAACCTTTCGTATTCACAGTGTGTCCATTCTCTAGGTTTCCTGTACATGTTATAGCTGTAGTAATATTCCCTTGAACCTGGAGAGTTGGGACCCATGGAATGGGGGCCATGCATTATTGCTTGAAAGGGTCTGCATTTGCTCACCCAATCTCACCAATCCTCTCAGTCCCAAGTGTCCAGCCTTATGCCACATCCAGCTGTCATTGTAGATAGGGTCTTTCCAGGTTTCCTCAGACACCCTGAAGGAATTGTAAAGAATTTCCGTGTTTTTTGGTTTTGCTTTTGAAATTCCTTTTTATAGTGGGTTTGAGCTGATTCTCGCTGCCATGTTTATGCCACTCTAGACACACTTGATTCCCTTATGGAGTCATATCAATACATAGGTTTTAAGATTCTTACTAGTCAGATATATTCCTCTGTGGGAAATATGGGGTTTTGAGTCTCTTTCACTGAGGAAGGTGTAGGTCTTGTCTATTCCAAAGTTGGTTTTTGGAACGGTCCCTGTGCTTATATCAAACTCTGGTTTTATGCATCACCCCACCTCTCCATCCCCTTTATGCAGGCATAAGAGTGTTTTCTAAATGTGAGACTCTGTTCTTTTTTCCTAACTCAGTTCACGTGTAGCCATGTTTACAGGATCTTCATAAGTGATATCTTAAGATAAGTTCCTTTTTCTGTGTGACTTATTTCACTTAGAATCATCGTACCTGAATCCACTCACTTTGCTGCTACTGGTCTTATGACATTGATTTCATCGCTGAGGGATATTCCATCGTACGTAAGTACCACAATGTTTTGAACCATTTTTATATTTCCTGGGATATTTAAGGTGTACCCAAGTTGAGGTTCTTGTAGTCAGTGCAGCTCTAAATTTGGAGGTGGCTCTTTCTTATTGATTTTCAGTTTTCCCAAGGTATATTCCCTAGACTGGAAGTGGCCTTGGCTCTGTAGCTCTGTTGTTTACTTGTTTTAGGGAACACAATGCACTCCTCCAGTGAGGCAGTTGGCAATTTACATCCCGCCCATCAGCATGACAAGGCTCCCTGTTCTCCAGGGCCTGTCTTGCCTTTCTGGTTTTTACATATTTTGTGGATGTCCCTTTTGACCGGTGGGAAGTGATACTTCTTTGTAGTGAAGATTTGCATTGCCCGCTTGCTTGCTTGGCCAAAAAGGGTGTATGCGTTTTCTCCTGAATATATTCAGGGAAAAACGCATACGCCCTTTTTGGCCAAGTGCATCATTATCGAACTTGTGCCCCTCTTCTTGGGCTTTACAGGCAATTCCAACGTACCTCTTTAAATCTGTTTCCTGCTATTCTGCATCGCATTAAAGTCCGCCTCGTTGCCTTCCCTCAACAGATTTTTGGACGATAGTTGTGTTTTATTACTCTGCCAGTTTGTGAATTGCTGTGCCCCTGAGCTCCATTTTTCAACTCGTTTTTAGTGAGCTGAACGCAAGTCCAAAATTTTGGTTCAGGACCTATACTGGTTCCCGGTGGGTGGCTGAGACTTTGGTTAATTCTTCTTCCTACCGGTATATTAGAGTGACACGTGCCCGTCCAAATGCCTAACAGCTACTCTCTCATTGGTTCTCCCTCTTCCCTTTCATCCTCTGCCAAATTGGCAACTTGTTCGAACCAGGAGTTAAATGGCGCTGTGTCTCCAAGTTTGGAGATTGATAGTAAAGCAGTTGGAAAGTCAAACCAGAGCACCAGGAGTGGGACTATTCATTGAGATTTAGAAACATTTCATATTCACAGTGTGTCCATTCTCTAGGTTTCCTGTTCCAGTTCTTGCTGTATTAATATTCCCTTCAACCTCGAAAGTTGGGACCCATGGAATGGGGGCCACGCATTCTTGCTTTAATGGGTCTGCATTTGCTCACCCAATCTCACCAATCCTCTCAGTCCCAAGTGTCCAGCCTTATGCCATATCCAGCTGTCATTGTAGATAGGTTCATTCCACGTTTCATCAGAGACCCTGAAGGAATTGTAAAGACTTTCCCTGTTTTTTTGTTTTGTTTTTGAAATTCCTTTTTATAGTGGGTTTGAGCTGATTCTCGCTGCCATGTTTATGCCAGTCAAGACACACTTGATAACCTTATGGAGACATATCAATACATAGGTTTTAAGATTCTTACTAGTCAGATCTATTCCTCTGCGGGAAATATGTGGTTTTAAGTGCCTTTCACTGAGGAAGGTGTAGGTCTTATCTATTCCATAGTAAGTTTTTGGAACGGTCCCTGTGATTATATCAAACTCTGGTTTTATGCATTACCCCACCTCTCTTTCTCCCTTAAGCATGCATACGAGTTTTTTTCTAAATGTGAGACACTGTTCTCTTTCCTAACTCAGTTCATATGTAGCCATGTTTACAGGATCTCCAAAAGTCATATCTTATGATAAGTTTCTTTTTCTGTGTGACTTATTTCACTTAGAATCATCGTACCTGAATCGACTCATTTTTCTGCTACTGGTCTTATGACATTGATTTCATGGATGAGGGATATTACATCTTTCGTATGTACCACAATTTTTTGAATCCATTTTATATTTCCTGGGATATTTAAGGTGTACCCAAGTTGAGGTTCTTGTAAGCAGTGCAGCCCTAAATTTTGGGGTGACTCTGTCTTATTGATTTTCAGTTTTCCCAAGATATATTCCCTAGACTGAAAGTGCCCTTGGCTCTGTAGCTCTGTTGTTTACTTGTTTTAGGGAACACAGTGCACTCCTCCAGAGAGGCAGTTGGCAATTTACATCCGGACCATCAGCATAAAAAGGCTCCGTGTTCTCCAGGCCCTGTCATGCCTTTCTGGTTTTTACACATTTTGTGGATGTCCCTTTTGACCGGTGGGAAGTGACACTTCTTTGTAGTGCAAATTTGCATTGCCCGCTTGCTTGCTTGGCCAAAAAGGGCGTATGCGTTTTCTCCTGAATATATTCAGGAGAAAACGCATACGCCCTTTTTGGCCAAGTGCATCATTGTCCATGTTGTGCCTCTCTTCCTGTGCTTTAAAGGCGATTCCAACGTACCTCTTGAAATCTGTTTCCTGCTATTCGGCATCGCTTTCAAGTCCGCCTCGTTTCCTTCCCTCAACAGATTTATGGACGATAGATGTCCTGTATTACTCTGCCTGTTTGTGAATTGCTGTGCCCCTGAGCTCCATTTTGCAACTCGATTTTTGTGAGCTGAACGCAATTCCAAAATTTTGGTTCAGGATCTATACTGGTTCACGGTGGGTGGCTGAGACTTTGGTTAATTCTTTTTCCTGCCGCGAAATTAGTATGAAATGTGCCTGTCCAAATGCCTAACAGCTACTCTCTCATTGTTTCTTCCTCTTCCCTTTCATCCTCTGCCAAATTGACAACCTGTGCGAACCAGGAGGTTAAAGGGGCTGTCTCTCCTAGTTGGTTGATTGATAGTAAAGCAGTTGGAAAGTCAAACCAGAGCAGCAGTAGAGGGACTATTCGTTGAGTTTTAGAAACCTTTCATAATCACAGTGTGTCTATTCTCTAGGTTTCCTGTACATGTTATAGCTGTAGTAATATTCCCTTCAACATGAAGAGTTGGGACCCATGGAAGAGGTGGCATGCATTATTGCTTTAAAGGGACTGCCTTTGCTCACCCAATCTCACCAATTTTCTCAGTCCCAAGTGTCCAGCCTTATGCCACATCCAGCTGTCATTGTAGATAGGGTCATTCCAGGTTTCATCAGAGACCCCGAAGGAATTTTAAAGAATTACCCGGTTTTTTTGTTTTGTTTTTGTAATTCCTTTTTATTGTGTGTTTGAGCTGTTTCTCGCTGCCATGTTTATGCCATTCTAGACTCAGTAGATTCCCTTATGGATACATATCAATAAATAAGTTTTATGATTCTTACTCGTGAGAAATATTCATCTGTGGGAAATATGGGGTTTTGAGTCCCTTTCACTGAGGAAGGTGTAGGTCTTGTCTATTCCATAGTTGGTTTTTGGAATGGTACCTGTGCTTATATCAAACTCTGGTTTTATGCATCACCACACCTCTCCTTCCCCCTTAAGAAGGCATAAGAGTATTTTCTAAATGTGAGACTCTGTTCTCTTTCCTAACTCAGTTCATGTGTAGCCATGTTTACAGGATCTTCATAAGTGATATCTTATGATAAGTTTCAATTTCTGTGTGACATATTTCACTTAGAATCATCGTACCTGAATCCACTCATTTTGGTGCAACTGGTCTTATGACATTGATTTCATGGCTGAGGGATATTCCATCGTACGTAAGTACCACAATTTTTTGAACCAATTTTATATTTCCTAGGATATTTAAGGTGTACCCATGTTGAGGTTCTTGTAAGCAGTGCAGCCCTAAATTTTGGGGTGGCTCTGTCTTATTGATTTTCAGTTTTCCCTAGGTATATTCCCTAGACTGGAAGCGCACTTGGCTGTGTAGCTCTGTTGTTTACTTGTTTTAGGGAACAAAATGCACTCTTCCAGACAGGTAGTTGGCAATTTACATCCCGCCCATCAGCATAACAAGGCTCCTTGTTCTCCAGGCTCTGTCTTGCCTTTCAGGTTTTTACACATTTTGTGGATGTCCCTTTTGACCATTGGGAAGTGATACTTCTTTGTAGTGCAGATTTGCATTGCCCGCTTGCTTGCTTGGCCAAAAAGGGCGTATGCGTTTTCTCCTGAATATATTCAGGAGAAAACGCATACGCCCTTTTTGGCCAAGTGCATCATTGTCCAAGTTGTGCCCCTCTTCCTGTGCTTTAAAGGTGATTCCAACGTACCTCTTGAAATCTGTTTCCTGCCATTCTGCCTCACATTCACGTCCGCCTCGTTGCCTTCCCTCAACAGATTTTTGGACGATAGTTGTCCTTTATTACTCTGCCAGTTTGTGAATTGCTGTGCCCCTGAGCTCCATTTCTCAACTCGTTTTTTGTGAGCTGAACGCAAGTCCAAAATTTTGGATCATGTCCTATACTGGTTCCCGGTGGGTGGCTGAGACTTTGGTTAATTCTTCTTCCTGCCGGGAAATTAGAGTGACATGTGACCGTCCAAATGCCTAACAGCTACTCTCTCATGGGTTCTCCCTCGTCCCTTCCATCCTCTGCCAAATTGGGAACCTGTGCAAACCAGGAGGTTAAAGGGCCTGTCTCTCCAAGTTGGGAGATTGATAGTAAGGCAGTTGGAAAGTCAAACTGGAGCACCAGGAGAGGGACTATTCGTTGAGTTTTAGAAACCTTTCGTATTCACAGTGTGTCCATTCTCTAGGTTTCCTGTACATGTTATAGCTGTAGTAATATTCCCTTGAACCTGGAGAGTTGGCACCCATGGAATGTGGGCTATGCATTATTGCTTGAAAGGGTCTGCATTTGCTCACCCAATCTCACCAATCCTCTCAGTCCCAAGTGTCCAGCCTTATGCCACATCCAGCTGTCATTGTAGATAGGGTCTTTCCAGGTTTCCTCAGACACCCTGAAGGAATTGTAAAGAATTTCCCTGTTTTTTGGTTTTGCTTTTGAAATTCCTTTTTATAGTGGGTTTGAGCTGATTCTCGCTGCCATGTTTATGCCACTCTAGACACACTTGATTCCCTTATGGAGTCATATCAATACATAGGTTTTAAGATTCTTACTAGTCAGATATATTCCTCTGCGGGAAATATGGGGTTTTGAGTCTCTTTCACTGAGGAAGGTGTAGGTCTTGTCTATTCCAAAGTTGGTTTTTGGAACGGTCCCTGTGCTTATATCAAACTCTGGTTTTATGCATCACCCCACCTCTCCATCCCCTTTATGCAGGCATAAGAGTGTTTTCTAAATGTGAGACTCTGTTCTCTTTCCTAACTCAGTTCACGTGTAGCCATGTTTACAGGATCTTCATAAGTGATATCTTATGATAAGTTTCTTTTTCTGTGTGAATTATTTCACTTAGAATCATCGTACCTGAATCCACTCACTTTGCTGCTACTGGTCTTATGACATTGATTTCATGGCTGAGGGATATTCCATCGTACGTAAGTACCACAATGTTTTGAACCATTTTTATATTTCCTGGGATATTTAAGGTGTACCCAAGTTGAGGTTCTTGTAGCCAGTGCAGCCCTAAATTTGGAGGTGGCTCTTTCTTATTGATTTTCAGTTTTCCCTAGGTATATTCCCTAGACTGGAAGCGCACTTGGCTGTGTAGCTCTGTTGTTTACTTGTTTTAGGGAACACAATGCACTCCTCCAGTGAAGCAGTTGGCAATTTACATCCCGCCCATCAGCATAACAAGGCTCCCAGTTCTCCAGGGCCTGTCTTGCCTTTCTGGTTTTTACACATTTTGTGGATGTCCCTTTTGACCGGTGGGAAGTGATACTTCTTTGTAGTGCAGATTTGCATTGCCCACTTGCTTGCTTGGCCAAAAAGGGCGTATGCGTTTTCTCCTGAATATATTCAGGAGAAAACGCATACGCCCTTTTTGGCCAAGTGCACCATTGTCCAAGTTGTGCCCCTCTTCCTGTGCTTTACAGGCGATTCCAACGTACCTCTTGAAATCTGTTTCCTGCTATTTTGCCTCGCTTTCAAGTCCGCCTCGTTGACTTCCCTCAACAGATTTTTGGACGATAGTTGTCCTTTATCACTCTGCCAGTTTGTGAATTGCTGTGCCCCTGAGCTCCATTTCTCAACTCGTTTTTTGGGAGCTGAACGCAAGTCCAAAATTTTGGATCATGTCCTATACTGGTTCCCGGTGGGTGGCTGAGACTTTGGTTAATTCTTCTTCCTGCCGGGAAATTAGAGTGACATGTGCCCGTCCAAATGCCTAACAGCTACTCTCTCATGGGTTCTCCCTCGTCCCTTCCATCCTCTGCCAATTTGGGAACCTGTGCAAACCAGGAGGTTAAAGGGCCTGTCTCTCCAAGTTGGGAGATTGATAGTAAGGCAGTTGGAAAGTCAAACTGGAGCACCAGGAGAGGGACTATTCGTTGAGTTTTAGAAACCTTTCGTATTCACAGTGTGTCCATTCTCTAGGTTTCCTGTACATGTTATAGCTGTAGTAATATTCCCTTGAACCTGGAGAGTTGGGACCCATGGAATGGGGGCCATGCATTATTGCTTGAAAGGGTCTGCATTTGCTCACCCAATCTCACCAATCCTCTCAGTCCCAAGTGTCCAGCCTTATGCCACATCCAGCTGTCATTGTAGATAGGGTCTTTCCAGGTTTCCTCAGACACCCTGAAGGAATTGTAAAGAATTTCCCTGTTTTTTGGTTTTGCTTTTGAAATTCCTTTTTATAGTGGGTTTGAGCTGATTCTCGCTGCCATGTTTATGCCACTCTAGACACACTTGATTCCCTTATGGAGTCATATCAATACATAGGTTTTAAGATTCTTACTAGTCAGATATATTCCTCTGTGGGAAATATGGGGTTTTGAGTCTCTTTCACTGAGGAAGGGGTCGGTCTTGTCTATTCCAAAGTTGGTTTTTGAAACGGTCCCTGTGCTTATATCAAACTCTGGTTTTATGCATCACCCCACCTCTCCTTCCCCTTTATGCAGGCATAAGTGTGTTTTCTAAATGTGAGACTCTGTTCTCTTTCCTAACTCAGTTCACGTGTAGCCATGTTTACAGGATCTTCCTAAGTGATATCTTATGATAAGTTTCTTTTTCTGTGTGACTTATTTCACTTAGAATCATCGTACCTGAATCCACTCACTTTGCTGCTACTGGTCTTATGACATTGATTTCATGGCTGAGGGATATTCCATTGTACGTAAGTACCACAATGTTTTGAACCATTTTTAAATTTCCTGGGATATTTAAGGTGTACCCAAGTTGAGGTTCTTGTAGCCAGTGCAGCCCTAAATTTGGAGGTGGCTCTTTCTTATTGATTTTCAGTTTTCCCCAGGTATATTCCCTAGACTGGAAGTGGCCTTGGCTCTGTAGCTCTGTTGTTTACTTTTTTTAGGGAACACAATGCACTCCTCCAGTGAGGCAGTTGGCAATTTACATCCCGCCCATCAGCATAACAAGGCTCCCAGTTCACCAGGGCCTGTCTTGCCTTTCTGGTTTTTACACATTTTGTGGATGTCCCTTTTGACCGGTGGGAAGTGACACTTCTTTGTAGTGCAGATTTGCATTGCCCACTTGCTTGCTTGGCCAAAAAGGGCGTATGCGTTTTCTCCTGAATATATTCAGGAGAAAACACATATGCCCTTTTTGGCCAAGTGCACCATTGTCCAAGTTGTGCCCCTCTTCCTGTGCTTTACAGGCGATTCCAAGGTACCTCTTGAAATCTGTTTCCTGCTATTTTGCCTCGCTTTCAAGTCCGCCTCGTTGACTTCCCTGAACAGATTTTTGGACGATAGTTGTCCTTTATCACTCTGCCAGTTTGTGAATTGCTGTGCCCCTGAGCTCCATTTCTCAACTCGTTTTTTGTGAGCTGAACGCAAGTCCAAAATTTTGGATCATGTCCTATACTGGTTCCCGGTGGGTGGCTGAGACTTTGGTTAATTCTTCTTCCTGCCGGGAAATTAGAGTGACATGTGCCCATCCAAATGCCTAACAGCTACTCTCTCATGGGTTCTCCCTCGTCCCTTCCATCCTCTGCCAAATTGGGAACCTGTGCAAACCAGGAGGTTAAAGGGCCTGTCTCTCCAAGTTGGGAGATTGATAGTAAGGCAGTTGGAAAGTCAAACTGGAGCACCAGGAGAGGGACTATTCGTTGAGTTTTAGAAACCTTTCGTATTCACAGTGTGTCTATTCTCTAGGTTTCCTGTACATGTTATAGCTGTAGTAATATTCCCTTGAACCTGGAGAGTTGGGACCCATGGAATGGGGGCCATGCATTATTGCTTGAAAGGGTCTGCATTTGCTCACCCAATCTCACCAATCCTCTCAGTCCCAAGTGTCCAGCCTTATGCCACATCCAGCTGTCATTGTAGATAGGGTCTTTCCAGGTTTCCTCAGACACCCTGAAGGAATTGTAAAGAATTTCCCTGTTTTTTCGTTTTGCTTTTGAAATTCCTTTTTATAGTGGGTTTGAGCTGATTCTCGCTGCCATGATTATGCCACTCTAGACACACTTGATTCCCTTATGGAGACATATCAATACATAGGTTTCAAGATTCTTACTAGTCAGATATATTCCTCTGTGGGAAATATGGGGTTTTGAGTCTGTTTCACTGAGGAACGTGTCGGTCTTGTCAATTCCAAAGTTGGTTTTTGAAACGGTCCCTGTGCTTATATCAAACTCTGGTTTTATGCATCACCCCACCTCTCCTTCCCCTTTATGCAGGCATAAGAGTGTTTTCTAAATGTGAGACTCTGTTCTCTTTCCTAACTCAGTTCACGTGTAGCCATGTTTACAGGATCTTCCTAAGTGATATCTTATGATAAGTTTCTTTTTCTGTGTGACTTATTTCACTTAGAATCATCGTACCTGAATCCACTCACTTTGCTGCTACTGGTCTTATGACATTGATTTCATGGCTGAGGGATATTCCATCGTACGTAAGTACCACAATGTTTTGAACCATTTTTATATTTCCTGGGATATTTAAGGTGTACCCAAGTTGAGGTTCTTGTAGTCAGTGCAGCCCTAAATTTGGAGGTGGCTCTTTCTTATTGATTTTCAGTTTTCCCAAGGTATATTCCCTAGACTGGAAGTGGCCTTGGCTCTGTAGCTCTGTTGTTTACTTGTTTTAGGGAACACAATGCACTCCTCCAGTGAGGCAGTTGGCAATTTACATCCCGCCCATCAGCATAACAAGGCTCCCAGTTATCCAGGGCCTGTCTTGCCTTTCTGGTTTTTACACATTTTGTGGATGTCCCTTTTGACCGGTGGGAAGTGATACTTCTTTGTAGTGCAGATTTGCATTGCCCGCTTGCTTGCTTGGCCAAAAAGGGCGTATGCGTTTTCTCCTGAATATATTCAGGAGAAAACGCATACGCCCTTTTTGGCCAAGTGCACCATTGTCCAAGTTGTGCCCCTCTTCCTGTGCTTTACAGGCAATTCCAACGTACCTCTTGAAATCTGTTTCCTGATATTTTGCCTCACTTTCAAGTCCGCCTCGTTGACTTCCCTCAACAGATTTTTGGACGATAGTTGTCCTTTATCACTCTGCCAGTTTGTGAATTGCTGTGCCCCTGAGCTCCATTTCTCAACTCGTTTTTTGGGAGCTGAACGCAAGTCCAAAATTTTGGATCATGTCCTATACTGGTTCCCGGTGGGTGGCTGAGACTTTGGTTAATTCTTCTTCCTGCCGGGAAATTAGAGTGACATGTGCCCGTCCAAATGCCTAACAGCTACTCTCTCATGGGTTCTCCCTCGTCCCTTCCATCCTTTGCCAAATTGGGAACCTGTGCAAACGAGGAGGTTAAAGGGCCTGTCTCTCCAAGTTGGGAGATTGATAGTAAGGCAGTTGGAAAGTCAAACTGGAGCACCAGGTGAGGGACTATTCGTTGAGTTTTAGAAACCTTTCGTATTCACAGTGTGTCCATTCTCTAGGTTTCCTGTACATGTTATAGCTGTAGTAATAGTCCCTTTATCATGGAGAGTTGGTACCCATGGAATGGGGGCCATGCATTATTGCTTGAAAGGGTCTGCATTTGCTCACCCAATCTCACCAATCCTCTCAGTCCCAAGTGTCCAGCCTTATGCCATATCCAGCTGTCATTGTAGATAGGGTCTTTCCAGGTTTCCTCAGACACCCTGAAGGAATTGTAAAGAATTTCCCTGTTTTTTGGTTTTGCTTTTGAAATTCCTTTTTATAGTGGGTTTGAGCTGATTCTCGCTGCCATGTTTATGCCACTCTAGACACACTTGATTCCCTTATGGAGACATATCAATACATAGGTTTTAAGATTCTTACTAGTCAGATATATTCCTCTGCGGGAAATATGGGGTTTTGAGTCTCTTTCACTGAGGAAGGTGTAGGTCTTGTCTATTCCATAGTAGGTTTTTTTTAATGGTACCTGTGCTTATATCGAACTCTGGTTTTATGCATCACCCCACCTCTCCTTCCCCCTTAAGCAGGCATAAGTGTGTTTTCTAAATGTGAGACTCTGTTCTCTTTCCTAACTCAGCTCATGTGTAGCCATGTTTACAGGATCTTCATAAGTGACATCTTATGATAAGTTTCTTTTTCTGTGTGACATATTTCACTTAGAATCATCGTACCTGAATCCACTCATTTTGGTGCTAATGGTCTTATGACATTGATTTCATGGCTCAGGGATATTCCATCGTACGTAAGTACCACAATGTTTTGAACCATTTTTATATTTCGTGGGATATTTAAGGTGTAACCCAGTTGAGGTTCCTGTAAGCAGTGCAGCCCTAAATTTTGGTGTGGCTCTGTCTTATTGATATTCCGTTTTCCCAAGGTATATTCCCTAGAGTGGAAGCACACTTGGCTCAGTAGCTCTGTTGTTTACTTGTTATAGGGAGCAAAATACAACCCTCCTGAGAGGCAGTTGGCAATTTACATACGGCCCATCAGCATAACAAGGCTCCATATATTCTCCAGGGCCTGTCTTGCCTTTCTGGTTTTTATACATTTTGTGGATGTCCCTTTTGACCGGTGGGAAGTGATACTTCTTTGTAGTGCAGATTTGCATTGCCCGCTTGTTTGCTTGGCCAAAAAGGGCCTATGCATGTTCTCCTGAATGTAATCAGGAGAAAACGCATAGACAATTTTTGGCCAAGTGCATCAGTGTCAAAGTTGTGCCCCTCTTCCTATTCTCTCAAGGCGATTCCTACGTACCTCTTGAAATCGATTTTCCTGCTATTCTGCCTCGCTTTCAAGTCCGCCTCGTTGCCTTCCCTCAACAGATTTTTGGACGATAGTTGTCCTTTATTACTCTGCCAGTTTGTGAATTGCTGTGCCCCTGAGCTCCATTTTTCAACTCGTTATTTGTGAGCTGAACACAAGTCCCAAATTTTAGTTCAGGCCCTATACTGATTCCCGGTGGGTGGCTGAGACTTTGATTAATTCTTCTTCCTGCCGGGAATTTAAAATGGCATGTGCCCGTCCAAATGCCTAATACCTACTCTCTCATTCGTTCTCCCTCTTCCCTTTCATCCTCTGCCAAATTGGCAACCTGTGCGAACCAGGAGGTTAAAGGGGCTGTCTCTCCAAGTTGGGAGATTGATAGTAAAGCAGTTGGAAAGTCAAACCGGATATCCAGGAGAGGGACTATTCGTTGAGTTTTAGAAACCATTCGTATTCACAGTGTGTCCATTCTCTAGGTTTCCCGTACATGTTATAGCTGTCGTAATATTCCCCTCAAGCTGGAGAGTTGGGAGCAATGGAACGGGTGCCATGAAATATTGCTTGAAAGGGTCTGCATTTGCTCAACCAATCTCTCCAATCTGCTCAGTCCCAAGTGTCCAGCCTTATGCCACATCCAGCTGTCATTGTAGATAGGCTTATTCCAGGTTTCATCAGAGACCTTGAAGGAATTGTAAAGAATTTCCCTGTTTTTTTGTTTTGTTTTTGAAATTCCTTTTTATAGTGGGTTTGAGCTGATTCTAGCTGCCATGTTTATGCCAGTCTAGACACACTTGATTCCCTTATGGAGTCATATCAATACATAGGTTTTAAGATTGTTACTAGTGAGATATATACCTCTGCGGGAAATATAGGGATTTGAGTCCCTTTCAGTGATGAAGGTGTAGGTCTTGTCTATTCCATAGTTGGTTTTTGGAACGTTCCCTGTGCTTATATCAAACTCTTGTTTTATGCATCACCTCACCTCTCCTTCCCCTTTATGCAGGCATAAGAGTGTTTTCTAAATGTGAGACTCTGTTCTCCTTCCCAACTCAGTTCACATGTAGCCATGTTTACAGGATCTTCCTAAGTGATATCTTATGATAAGTTTATTTTTCTGTGTGACTTATTTCACTTAGAACCATCGTACCTGAATCCACTCACTTTGCTGCTACTGGTCTTATGACATTGATTTCATGGCTGAGGGATATTCCATCGTACGTAAGTACCACAATGTTTTGAACCATTTTTATATTTCCTGGGATATTTAAGGTGTACCCAAGTTGAGGTTCTTGTAGCCAGTGCAGCCCTAAATTTGGAGGTGGCTCTTTCTTATTGATTTTCAGTTTTCCCAAGGTATATTCCCTAGACTGGAAGTGGCCTTGGCTCTGTAGCTCTGTTGTTTACTTGTTTTAGGGAACACAATGCACTCCTCCAGTGAGGCAGTTGGCAATTTACATCCCGCCCATCAGCATAACAAGGCTCCCTGTTCTCCAGGGCCTGTCTTGCCTTTCTGGTTTTTACACATTTTGTGGATGTCCCTTTTGACCGGTGGGAAGTGATACTTCTTTGTAGTGCAGATTTGCATTGCCCGCTTGCTTGCTTGGCCAAAAAGTGCGTATGCGTTTTCTCCTGAATATATTCAGGAGAAAACGCATACGCCCTTTTTGGCCAAGTGCACCATTGTCCAAGTTGTGCCCCTCTTCCTGTGCTTTACAGGCGATTCCAAGGTACCTCTTGAAATCTGTTTCCTGCTATTTTGCCTCGCTTTCAAGTCCGCCTCGTTGACTTCCCTCAACAGATTTTTGGACGATAGTTGTCCTTTATCACTCTGCCAGTTTGTGAATTGCTGTGCCCCTGAGCTCCATTTCTCAACTCGTTTTTTGTGAGCTGAACGCAAGTCCAAAATTTTGGATCATGTCCTATACTGGTTCCCGGTGGGTGGCTGAGACTTTGGTTAATTCTTCTTCCTGCCGGGAAATTAGAGTGACATGTGCCCGTCCAAATGCCTAACAGCTACTCTCTCATGGGTTCTCCCTCGTCCCTTCCATCCTCTGCCAAATTGGGAACCTGTGCAAACCAGGAGGTTAAAGGGCCTGTCTCTCCAAGTTGGGAGATTGATAGTAAGGCAGTTGGAAAGTCAAACTGGAGCACCAGGAGAGGGACTATTCGTTGAGTTTTAGAAACCTTTCGTATTCACAGTGTGTCCATTCTCTAGGTTTCCTGTACATGTTATAGCTGTAGTAATATTCCCTTGAACATGGAGAGTTGGGACCCATGGAATGGGGGCCATGCATTATTGCTTGAAAGGGTCTGCATTTGCTCACCCAATCTCACCAATCCTCTCAGTCCCAGGTGTCCAGCCTTATGCCACATCCAGCTGTCATTGTAGATAGGGTCTTTCCAGGTTTCCTCAGACACCCTGAAGGAATTGTAAAGAATTTCCCTGTTTTTTGGTTTTGCTTTTGAAATTCCTTTTTATAGTGGGTTTGAGCTGATTCTCGCTGCCATGTTTATGCCACTCTAGACACACTTGATTCCCTTATGGAGACATATCAATACATAGGTTTTAAGATTCTTACTAGTCAGATATATTCCTCTGCGGGAAATATGGGGTTTTGAGTCTCTTTCACTGAGGAAGGTGTAGGTCTTGTCTATTCCATAGTAGGTTTTTTTTAATGGTACCTGTGCTTATATCGAACTCTGGTTTTATGCATCACCCCACCTCTCCTTCCCCCTTAAGCAGGCATAAGTGTGTTTTCTAAATGTGAGACTCTGTTCTCTTTCCTAACTCAGCTCATGTGTAGCCATGTTTACAGGATCTTCATAAGTGACATCTTATGATAAGTTTCTTTTTCTGTGTGACATATTTCACTTAGAATCATCGTACCTGAATCCACTCATTTTGGTGCTAATGGTCTTATGACATTGATTTCATGGCTCAGGGATATTCCATCGTACGTAAGTACCACAATGTTTTGAACCATTTTTATATTTCGTGGGATATTTAAGGTGTAACCCAGTTGAGGTTCCTGTAAGCAGTGCAGCCCTAAATTTTGGTGTGGCTCTGTCTTATTGATATTCCGTTTTCCCAAGGTATATTCCCTAGAGTGGAAGCACACTTGGCTCAGTAGCTCTGTTGTTTACTTGTTATAGGGAGCAAAATACAACCCTCCTGAGAGGCAGTTGGCAATTTACATACGGCCCATCAGCATAACAAGGCTCCATATATTCTCCAGGGCCTGTCTTGCCTTTCTGGTTTTTATACATTTTGTGGATGTCCCTTTTGACCGGTGGGAAGTGATACTTCTTTGTAGTGCAGATTTGCATTGCCCGCTTGTTTGCTTGGCCAAAAAGGGCCTATGCATGTTCTCCTGAATGTAATCAGGAGAAAACGCATAGACACTTTTTGGCCAAGTGCATCAGTGTCAAAGTTGTGCCCCTCTTCCTATTCTCTCAAGGCGATTCCTACGTACCTCTTGAAATCGATTTTCCTGCTATTCTGCCTCGCTTTCAAGTCCGCCTCGTTGCCTTCCCTCAACAGATTTTTGGACGATAGTTGTCCTTTATTACTCTGCCTGTTTGTGAATTGCTGTGCCCCTGAGCTCCATTTTTCAACTCGTTATTTGTGAGCTGAACACAAGTCCCAAATTTTAGTTCAGGCCCTATACTGATTCCCGGTGGGTGGCTGAGACTTTGATTAATTCTTCTTCCTGCCGGGAATTTAAAATGGCATGTGCCCGTCCAAATGCCTAATACCTACTCTCTCATTCGTTCTCCCTCTTCCCTTTCATCCTCTGCCAAATTGGCAACCTGTGCGAACCAGGAGGTTAAAGGGGCTGTCTCTCCAAGTTGGGAGATTGATAGTAAAGCAGTTGGAAAGTCAAACCGGATATCCAGGAGAGGGACTATTCGTTGAGTTTTAGAAACCATTCGTATTCACAGTGTGTCCATTCTCTAGGTTTCCCGTACATGTTATAGCTGTCGTAATATTCCCCTCAAGCTGGAGAGTTGGGAGCAATGGAACGGGTGCCATGAAATATTGCTTGAAAGGGTCTGCATTTGCTCAACCAATCTCTCGAATCTGCTCAGTCCCAAGTGTCCAGCCTTATGCCACATCCAGCTGTCATTGTAGATAGGCTTATTCCAGGTTTCATCAGAGACCTTGAAGGAATTGTAAAGAATTTCCCTGTTTTTTTGTTTTGTTTTTGAAATTCCTTTTTATAGTGGGTTTGAGCTGATTCTAGCTGCCATGTTTATGCCAGTCTAGACACACTTGATTCCCTTATGGAGTCATATCAATACATAGGTTTTAAGATTGTTACTAGTGAGATATATACCTCTGCGGGAAATATAGGGATTTGAGTCCCTTTCACTGATGAAGGTGTAGGTCTTGTCTATTCCATAGTTGGTTTTTGGAACGTTCCCTGTGCTTATATCAAACTCTTGTTTTATGCATCACCTCACCTCTCCTTCCCCTTTATGCAGGCATAAGAGTGTTTTCTAAATGTGAGACTCTGTTCTCCTTCCCAACTCAGTTCACATGTAGCCATGTTTACAGGATCTTCCTAAGTGATATCTTATGATAAGTTTCTTTTTCTGTGTGACTTATTTCACTTAGAACCATCGTACCTGAATCCACTCACTTTGCTGCTACTGGTCTTATGACATTGATTTCATGGCTGAGGGATATTCCATCGTACGTAAGTACCACAATGTTTTGAACCATTTTTATATTTCCTGGGATATTTAAGGTGTACCCAAGTTGAGGTTCTTGTAGCCAGTGCAGCCCTAAATTTGGAGGTGGCTCTTTCTTATTGATTTTCAGTTTTCCCAAGGTATATTCCCTAGACTGGAAGTGGCCTTGGCTCTGTAGCTCTGTTGTTTACCTGTTTTAGGGAACACAATGCACTCCTCCAGTGAGGCAGTTGGCAATTTACATCCCGCCCATCAGCATAACAAGGCTCCCTGTTCTCCAGGGCCTGTCTTGCCTTTCTGGTTTTTACACATTTTGTGGATGTCCCTTTTGACCGGTGGGAAGTGATACTTCTTTGTAGTGCAGATTTGCATTGCCCGCTTGCTTGCTTGGCCAAAAAGGGCGTATGCGTTTTCTCCTGAATATATTCAGGAGAAAACGCATACGCCCTTTTTGGCCAAGTGCACCATTGTCCAAGTTGTGCCCCTCTTCCTGTGCTTTACAGGCGATTCCAAGGTACCTCTTGAAATCTGTTTCCTGCTATTTTGCCTCGCTTTCAAGTCCGCCTCGTTGACTTCCCTCAACAGATTTTTGGACGATAGTTGTCCTTTATCACTCTGCCAGTTTGTGAATTGCTGTGCCCCTGAGCTCCATTTCTCAACTCGTTTTTTGTGAGCTGAACGCAAGTCCAAAATTTTGGATCATGTCCTATACTGGTTCCCGGTGGGTGGCTGAGACTTTGGTTAATTCTTCTTCCTGCCGGGAAATTAGAGTGACATGTGCCCGTCCAAATGCCTAACAGCTACTCTCTCATGGGTTCTCCCTCGTCCCTTCCATCCTCTGCCAAATTGGGAACCTGTGCAAACCAGGAGGTTAAAGTGCCTGTCTCTCCAAGTTGGGAGATTGATAGTAAGGCAGTTGGAAAGTCAAACTGGAGCACCAGGAGAGGGACTATTCGTTGAGTTTTAGAAACCTTTCGTATTCACAGTGTGTCCATTCTCTAGGTTTCCTGTACATGTTATAGCTGTAGTAATATTCCCTTGAACATGGAGAGTTGGGACCCATGGAATGGGGGCCATGCATTATTGCTTGAAAGGGTCTGCATTTGCTCACCCAATCTCACCAATCCTCTCAGTCCCAAGTGTCCAGCCTTATGCCACATCCAGCTGTCATTGTAGATAGGGTCTTTCCAGGTTTCCTCAGACACCCTGAAGGAATTGTAAAGAATTTCCCTGTTTTTTGGTTTTGCTTTTGAAATTCCTTTTTATAGTGGGTTTGAGCTGATTCTTGCTGCCATATTTATGCCACTCTAGACACACTTGATTCCCTTATGGAGAGATATCAATACATAGGTTTTAAGATTCTTAGTAGTCAGATATATTCCTCTGTGGGAAATATGGGGTTTTGAGTCTCTTTCACTAAGGAAGGTGTCGGTCTTGTCAATTCCAAAGTTGGTTTTTGGAAAGGTCCCTGTGCTTATATCAAACTCTGGTTTTATGCATCACCCCACCTCTCCTTCCCCTTTATGCAGGCATAAGAGTGTTTTCTAAATGTGAGACTCTGTTCTCTTTCCTAACTCAGTTCACGTGTAGCCATGTTTACAGGATCTTCATAAGTGATATCTTATGATAAGTTTCTTTTTCTGTGTGACTTATTTCACTTAGAATCATCGTACCTGAATCCACTCACTTTGCTGCTACTGGTCTTATGACATTGATTTCATGGCTGAGGGATATTCCATCGTACGTAAGTACCACAATGTTTTGAACCATTTTTATATTTCCTGGGATATTTAAGGTGTACCCAAGTTGAGGTTCTTGTAGTCAGTGCAGCCCTAAATTTGGAGGTGGCTCTTTCTTATTGATTTTCAGTTTTCCCAAGGTATATTCCTTAGACTGGTAGTGGCCTTGGCTCTGTAGCTCTGTTGTTTACTTGTTTTAGGGAACACAATGCACTCCTCCAGTGAGGCAGTTGGCAATTTACATCCCGCCCATCAGCATAACAAGGCTCCCTGTTCTCCAGGGCCTGTCTTGCCTTTCTGGTTTTTACACATTTTGTGGATGTCCCTTTTGACCGGTGGGAAGTGATACTTCTTTGTAGTGCAGATTTGCATTGCCCGCTTGCTTGCTTGGCCAAAAAGGGCGTATGCGTTTTCTCCTGAATATATTCAGGAGAAAACGCATACGCCCTTTTTGGCCAAGTGCACCATTGTCCAAGTTGTGCCCCTCTTCCTGTGCTTTACAGGCGATTCCAAGGTACCTCTTGAAATCTGTTTCCTGCTATTTTGCCTCGCTTTCATGTCCGCCTCGTTGACTTCCCTCAACAGATTTTTGGACGATAGTTGTCCTTTATCACTGTGCCAGTTTGTGAATTGCTGTGCCCCTGAGCTCCATTTCTCAAGTCGTTTTTTGTGAGCTGAACGCAAGTCCAAAATTTTGGATCATGTCCTATACTGGTTCCCGGTGGGTCGCTGAGACTTTGGTTAATTCTTCTTCCTGCCGGGAAATTAGAGTGACATGTGCCCGTCCAAATGCCTAACAGCTACTCTCTCATGGGTTCTCCCTCGTCCCTTCCATCCTCTGCCAAATTGGGAACGTGTGCAAACCAGGAGGTTAAAGGGCCTGTCTCTCCAAGTTGGGAGATTGATAGTAAGGCAGTTGGAAAGTCAAACTGGAGCACCAGGAGAGGGACTATTCGTTGAGTTTTAGAAACCTTTCGTATTCACAGTGTGTCCATTCTCTAGGTTTCCTGTACATGTTATAGCTTTAGTAATATTCCCTTGAACATGGAGAGTTGGGACCCATGGAATGGGGGCCATGCATTATTGCTTGAAAGGGTCTGCATTTGCTCACCCAATCTCACCAATCCTCTCAGTCCCAAGTGTCCAGCCTTATGCCACATCCAGCTGTCATTGTAGATAGGGTCTTTCCAGGTTTCCTCAGACACCCTGAAGGAATTGTAAAGAATTTCCCTGTTTTTTGGTTTTGCTTTTGAAATTCCTTTTTATAGTGGGTTTGAGCTGATTCTCGCTGCCATGTTTATGCCACTCTAGACACACTTGATTCCCTTATGGAGACATATCAATACATAGGTTTTAAGATTCTTACTAGTCAGATATATTCCTCTGTGGGAAATATGGGGTTTTAAGTCTCTTTCACTAAGGAAGGTGTCGGTCTTGTCAATTCCAATGTTGGTTTTTGAAACGGTCCCTGTGCTTATATCAAACTCTGGTTTTATGCATCACCCCACCTCTCCTTCCCCTTTATGCAGGCATAAGAGTGTTTTCTAAATGTGAGACTCTGTTCTCTTTCCTAACTCAGTTCACGTGTAGCCATGTTTACAGGATCTTCATAAGTGATATCTTATGATAAGTTTCTTTTTCTGTGTGACTTATTTCACTTAGAATCATCGTACCTGAATCCACTCACTTTGCTGCTACTGGTCTTATGACATTGATTTCATGGCTGAGGGATATTCCATTGTATGTAAGTACCACAATGTTTTGAACCATTTTTATATTTCCTGGGATATTTAAGGTGTACCCAAGTTGAGGTTCTTGTAGTCAGTGCAGCCCTAAATTTGGAGGTGGCTCTTTCTTATTGATTTTCAGTTTTCCCAAGGTATATTCCCTAGACTGGAAGTGCCCTTGGCTCTGTAGCTCTGTTGTTTACTTGTTTTAGGGAACACAATGCACTCCTCCAGTGAGGCAGTTGGCAATTTACATCCCGCCCATCAGCATAACAAGGCTCCCAGTTCTCCAGGGCCTCTCTTGCCTTTCTGGTTTTTACACATTTTGTGGATGTCCCTTTTGACCGGTGGGAAGTGATACTTCTTTGTAGTGCAGATTTGCATTGCCCGCTTGCTTGCTTGGCCAAAAAGGGCGTATGCGTTTTCTCCTGAATATATTCAGGAGAAAACGCATACGCCCTTTTTGGCCAAGTGCACCATTGTCCAAGTTGTGCCCCTCTTCCTGTGCTTTACAGGCGATTCCAAGCTACCTCTTGAAATCTGTTTCCTGCTATTTTGCCTCGCTTTCAAGTACGCCTCGTTGACTTCCCTCAACAGATTTTTGGACGATAGTTGTCCTTTATCACTGTGCCAGTTTGTGAATTGCTGTGCCCCTGAGCTCCATTTCTCAACTCGTTTTTTGTGAGCTGAACGCAAGTCCAAAATTTTGGATTCTGTCCTATACTGGTTCCCGGTGGGTGGCTGAGACTTTGGTTAATTCTTCTTCCTGCCGGGAAATTAGAGTGACATGTGCCCGTCCAAATGCCTAACAGCTACTCTCTCATGGGTTCTCCCTCGTCCCTTCCATCCTCTGCCAAATTGGGAACCTGTGCAAACCAGGAGGTTAAAGGGCCTGTCTCTCCAAGTTGGGAGATTGATAGTAAGGCAGTTGGAAAGTCAAACTGGAGCACCAGGAGAGGGACTATTCGTTGAGTTTTAGAAACCTTTCGTATTCACAGTGTGTCCATTCTCTAGGTTTCCTGTACATGTTATAGCTGTAGTAATATTCCCTTGAACATGGACAGTTGGGACCCATGGAATGGGGGCCATGCATTATTGCTTGAAAGGGTCTGCATTTGCTCACCCAATCTCACCAATCCTCTCAGTCCCAAGTGTCCAGCCTTATGCCACATCCAGCTGTCATTGTAGATAGGGTCTTTCCAGGTTTCCTCAGACACCCTGAAGGAATTGTAAAGAATTTCCCTGTTTTTTGGTTTTGCTTTTGAAATTCCTTTTTATAGTGGGTTTGAGCTGATTCTCGCTGCCATGTTTATGCCACTCTAGACACACTTGATTCCCTTATGGAGACATATCAATACATAGGTTTTAAGATTCTTACTAGTCAGATATATTCCTCTGTGGGAAATATGGGGTTTTGAGTCTCTTTCACTGAGGAAGGTGTCGGTCTTGTCAATTCCAACGTTGGTTTTTGAAACGGTCCCTGTGCTTATATCAAACTCTGGTTTTATGCATCACCCCACCTCTCCTTACCCTTTATGCAGGCATAAGAGTGTTTTCTAAATGTGAGACTCTGTTCTCTTTCCTAACTCAGTTCACGTGTAGCCATGTTTACAGGATCTTCATAAGTGATATCTTATGATAAGTTTCTTTTTCTGTGTGACTTATTTCACTTAGAATCATCGTACCTGAATCCACTCACTTTGCTGCTACTGGTCTTATGACATTGATTTCATGGCTGAGGGATATTCCATCGTACGTAAGTACCACAATGTTTTGAACCATTTTTATATTTCCTGGGATATTTAAGGTGTACCCAAGTTGAGTTTCTTGTAGCCAGTGCAGCCATAAATTTGGAGGTGGCTCTTTCTTATTGATTTTCAGTTTTCCCCAGGTATATTCCCTAGACTGGAAGTGGCCTTGGCTCTGTAGCTCTGTTGTTTACTTGTTTTAGGGAACACAATGCACTCCTCCAGTGAGGCAGTTGGCAATTTACATCCCGCCCATCAGCATAACAAGGCTCCCAGTTCTCCAGGGCATGTCTTGCCTTTCTGGTTTTTACACATTTTGTGGATGTCCCTTTTGACCGGTGGGAAGTGATACTTCTTTGTAGTGCAGATTTGCATTGCCCGCTTGCTTGCTTGGCCAAAAAGGGCGTATGCGTTTTCTCCTGAATATATTCAGGAGAAAACGCATACGCCCTTTTTGGCCAAGTGCACCATTGTCCAAGTTGTGACCCTCTTCCTGTGCTTTACAGGCGATTCCAACGTACCTCTTGAAATCTGTTTCCTGCTATTTTGCCTCACTTTCAAGTCCGCCTCGTTGACTTCCCTCAACAGATTTTTGGACGATAGTTGTCCTTTATCACTCTGCCAGTTTGTGAATTGCTGTGCCCCTGAGCTCCATTTCTCAACTCGTTTTTTGTGAGCTGAACGCAAGTCCAAAATTTTGGATCCTGTCCTATACTGGTTCCCGGTGGGTGGCTGAGACTTTGGTTAATTCTTCTTCCTGCCGGGAAATTAGAGTGACATGTGCCCGTCCAAATGCCTAACAGCTACTCTCTCATGGGTTCTCCCTCGTCCCTTCCATCCTCTGCCAAATTGGGAACCTGTGCAAACCAGGAGGTTAAAGGGCCTGTCTCTCCAAGTTGGGAGATTGATAGTAAGGCAGTTGGAAAGTCAAACTGGAGCACCAGGAGAGGGACTATTCGTTGAGTTTTAGAAACCTTTCGTATTCACAGTGTGTCCATTCTCTAGGTTTCCTGTACATGTTATAGCTGTAGTAATATTCCCTTGAACCTGGACAGTTGGGACCCATGGAATGGGGGCCATGCATTATTGCTTGAAAGGGTCTGCATTTGCTCACACAATCTCACCAATCCTCTCAGTCCCAAGTGTCCAGCCTTATGCCACATCCAGCTGTCATTGTAGATAGGGTCTTTCCAGGTTTCCTCAGACACCCTGAAGGAATTGTAAAGAATTTCCCTGTTTTTTGGTTTTGCTTTTGAAATTCCTTTTTATAGTGGGTTTTAGCTGATTCTCGCTGCCATGTTTATGCCACTGTAGACACACTTGATTCCCTTATGGAGTCATATCAATACATAGGTTTTAAGATTCTTACTAGTCAGATATATTCCTCTTTGGGAAATATGGGGTTTTGAGTCTCTTTCACTGAGGAAGGTGTAGGTCTTGTCTATTCCAAAGTTGGTTTTTGGAACGGTCCCTGTTCTTATATCAAACTCTGGTTTTATGCAACACCCCACCTCTCCATCCCCTTTATGCAGGCATAAGAGTGTTTTCTAAATATGAGACTCTGTTCTCTTTCCTAACTCAGTTCACGTGTAGCCATGTTTACAGGATCTTCATAAGTGATATCTTATGATAAGTTTCTTTTTCTGTGTGACTTATTTCACTTAGAATCATCGTACCTGAATCCACTCCCTTTGCTTCTACTGGTCTTATGACATTGATTTCATCGCTGAGGGATATTCCATCGTACGTAAGTACCACAATGTTTTGAATCATTTTTATATTTCCTGGGATATTTAAGGTGTACCCAAGTTGAGGTTCTTGTAGTCAGTGCAGCCCTAAATTTGGAGGTGGCTCTTTCTTATTGATTTTCAGTTTTCCCAAGGTATATTCCCTAGACTGGACGTGGCCTTGGCTCTGTAGCTCTGTTGTTTACTTGTTTTAGGGAACACAATGCACTCCTCCAGTGAGGCAGTTGGCAGTTTACATCCCGCCCATCAGCATAACAAGGCTCCCAGTTCTCCAGGGCCTGTCTTGCCTTTCTGGTTTTTACACATTTTGTGGATGTCCCTTTTGACCGGTGGGAAGTGATACTTCTGTGTAGTGCAGATTTGCATTGCCCGCTTGCTTGCTTGGCCAAAAAGGGCGTATGCGTTTTCTCCTGAATATATTCAGGAGAAAACGCATACGCCCTTTTTGGCCAAGTGCACCATTGTCCAAGTTGTGCCCCTCTTCCTGTGCTTTACAGGTGATTCCAAGGTACCTCTTGAAATCTGTTTCCTGCTATTTTGCCTCGCTTTCAAGTCCGCCTCCTTGACTTCCCTCAACAGATTTTTGGACGATAGTTGTCCTTTATCACTCTGCCAGTTTGTGAATTGCTGTGCCCCTGAGCTCCATTTGTCAACTCGTTTTTTGTGAGCTGAACGCAAGTCCAAAATTTTGGATCATGTCCTATACTGGTTCTCGGTGGGTGGCTGAGACTTTGGTTAATTCTTCTTCCTGCCGGGAAATTAGAGTGACATGTGCCCGTCCAAATGCCTAACAGCTACTCTCTCATGGGTTCTCCCTCGTCCCTTCCATCCTCTGCCAAATTGGGAACCTGTGCAAACCAGGAGGTTAAAGGGCCTGTCTCTCCAAGTTGGGAGATTGATAGTAAGGCAGTTGGAAAGTCAAACTGGAGCACCAGGAGAGGGACTATTCATTGAGTTTTAGAAACCTTTCGTATTCACAGTGTGTCCATTCTCTTGGTTTCCTGTACATGTTATAGCTGTAGTAATATTCCCTTGAACCTGGAGAGTTGGGACCCATGGAATGGGGGCCATGCATTATTGCTTGAAAGGGTCTGCATTTGCTCACCCAATCTCACCAATCCTCTCAGTCCCAAGTGTCCAGCCTTATGCCACATCCAGCTGTCATTGTAGATAGGGTCTTTCCAGGTTTCCTCAGACACCCTGAAGGAATTGTAAAGAATTTCCCTGTTTTTTGGTTTTGCTTTTGAAATTCCTTTTTATAGTGGGTTTGAGCTGATTCTCGCTGCCATGTTTATGCCACTCTAGACACACTTGATTCCCTTATGGAGACATATCAATACATAGGTTTTAAGATTCTTACTAGTCAGATATATTCCTCTGTGGGAAATATGGGGTTTTGAGTCTCTTTCACTGAGGAAGGTGTAGGTGTTGTCTATTCCAAAGTTGGTTTTTGGAACGGTCCCTGTGCTTATATCAAACTCTGGTTTTATGCATCACCCCACCTCTCCATCCCCTTTATGCAGGCATAAGAGTGTTTTCTAAATGTGAGACTCTGTTCTTTTTTCCTAACTCAGTTCACGTGTAGCCATGTTTACAGGATCTTCATAAGTGATATCTTAAGATAAGTTCCTTTTTCTGTGTGACTTATTTCACTTAGAATCATCGTACCTGAATCCACTCACTTTGCTGCTACTGGTCTTATGACATTGATTTCATCGCTGAGGGATATTCCATCGTACGTAAGTACCACAATGTTTTGAACCATTTTTATATTTCCTGGGATATTTAAGGTGTACCCAAGTTGAGGTTCTTGTAGTCAGTGCAGCTCTAAATTTGGAGGTGGCTCTTTCTTATTGATTTTCAGTTTTCCCAAGGTATATTCCCTAGACTGGAAGTGGCCTTGGCTCTGTAGCTCTGTTGTTTACTTGTTTTAGGGAACACAATGCACTCCTCCAGTGAGGCAGTTGGCAATTTACATCCCGCCCATCAGCATGACAAGGCTCCCTGTTCTCCAGGGCCTGTCTTGCCTTTCTGGTTTTTACATATTTTGTGGATGTCCCTTTTGACCGGTGGGAAGTGATACTTCTTTGTAGTGAAGATTTGCATTGCCCGCTTGCTTGCTTGGCCAAAAAGGGTGTATGCGTTTTCTCCTGAATATATTCAGGGAAAAACGCATACGCCCTTTTTGGCCAAGTGCATCATTATCGAACTTGTGCCCCTCTTCTTGGGCTTTACAGGCAATTCCAACGTACCTCTTTAAATCTGTTTCCTGCTATTCTGCATCGCATTAAAGTCCGCCTCGTTGCCTTCCCTCAACAGATTTTTGGACGATAGTTGTGTTTTATTACTCTGCCAGTTTGTGAATTGCTGTGCCCCTGAGCTCCATTTTTCAACTCGTTTTTAGTGAGCTGAACGCAAGTCCAAAATTTTGGTTCAGGACCTATACTGGTTCCCGGTGGGTGGCTGAGACTTTGGTTAATTCTTCTTCCTACCGGTATATTAGAGTGACACGTGCCCGTCCAAATGCCTAACAGCTACTCTCTCATTGGTTCTCCCTCTTCCCTTTCATCCTCTGCCAAATTGGCAACTTGTTCGAACCAGGAGTTAAATGGCGCTGTGTCTCCAAGTTTGGAGATTGATAGTAAAGCAGTTGGAAAGTCAAACCAGAGCACCAGGAGTGGGACTATTCATTGAGATTTAGAAACATTTCATATTCACAGTGTGTCCATTCTCTAGGTTTCCTGTTCCAGTTCTTGCTGTATTAATATTCCCTTCAACCTCGAAAGTTGGGACCCATGGAATGGGGGCCACGCATTCTTGCTTTAATGGGTCTGCATTTGCTCACCCAATCTCACCAATCCTCTCAGTCCCAAGTGTCCAGCCTTATGCCATATCCAGCTGTCATTGTAGATAGGTTCATTCCACGTTTCATCAGAGACCCTGAAGGAATTGTAAAGACTTTCCCTGTTTTTTTGTTTTGTTTTTGAAATTCCTTTTTATAGTGGGTTTGAGCTGATTCTCGCTGCCATGTTTATGCCAGTCAAGACACACTTGATAACCTTATGGAGACATATCAATACATAGGTTTTAAGATTCTTACTAGTCAGATCTATTCCTCTGCGGGAAATATGTGGTTTTAAGTGCCTTTCACTGAGGAAGGTGTAGGTCTTATCTATTCCATAGTAAGTTTTTGGAACGGTCCCTGTGATTATATCAAACTCTGGTTTTATGCATTACCCCACCTCTCTTTCTCCCTTAAGCATGCATACGAGTTTTTTTCTAAATGTGAGACACTGTTCTCTTTCCTAACTCAGTTCATATGTAGCCATGTTTACAGGATCTCCAAAAGTCATATCTTATGATAAGTTTCTTTTTCTGTGTGACTTATTTCACTTAGAATCATCGTACCTGAATCGACTCATTTTTCTGCTACTGGTCTTATGACATTGATTTCATGGATGAGGGATATTACATCTTTCGTATGTACCACAATTTTTTGAATCCATTTTATATTTCCTGGGATATTTAAGGTGTACCCAAGTTGAGGTTCTTGTAAGCAGTGCAGCCCTAAATTTTGGGGTGACTCTGTCTTATTGATTTTCAGTTTTCCCAAGATATATTCCCTAGTCTGAAAGTGCCCTTGGCTCTGTAGCTCTGTTGTTTACTTGTTTTAGGGAACACAGTGCACTCCTCCAGAGAGGCAGTTGGCAATTTACATCCGGACCATCAGCATAAAAAGGCTCCGTGTTCTCCAGGCCCTGTCATGCCTTTCTGGTTTTTACACATTTTGTGGATGTCCCTTTTGACCGGTGGGAAGTGACACTTCTTTGTAGTGCAAATTTGCATTGCCCGCTTGCTTGCTTGGCCAAAAAGGGCGTATGCGTTTTCTCCTGAATATATTCAGGAGAAAACGCATACGCCCTTTTTGGCCAAGTGCATCATTGTCCATGTTGTGCCTCTCTTCCTGTGCTTTAAAGGCGATTCCAACGTACCTCTTGAAATCTGTTTCCTGCTATTCGGCATCGCTTTCAAGTCCGCCTCGTTTCCTTCCCTCAACAGATTTATGGACGATAGATGTCCTGTATTACTCTGCCTGTTTGTGAATTGCTGTGCCCCTGAGCTCCATTTTGCAACTCGATTTTTGTGAGCTGAACGCAATTCCAAAATTTTGGTTCAGGATCTATACTGGTTCACGGTGGGTGGCTGAGACTTTGGTTAATTCTTTTTCCTGCCGCGAAATTAGTATGAAATGTGCCTGTCCAAATGCCTAACAGCTACTCTCTCATTGTTTCTTCCTCTTCCCTTTCATCCTCTGCCAAATTGACAACCTGTGCGAACCAGGAGGTTAAAGGGGCTGTCTCTCCTAGTTGGTTGATTGATAGTAAAGCAGTTGGAAAGTCAAACCAGAGCAGCAGTAGAGGGACTATTCGTTGAGTTTTAGAAACCTTTCATAATCACAGTGTGTCTATTCTCTAGGTTTCCTGTACATGTTATAGCTGTAGTAATATTCCCTTCAACATGAAGAGTTGGGACCCATGGAAGAGGTGGCATGCATTATTGCTTTAAAGGGACTGCCTTTGCTCACCCAATCTCACCAATTTTCTCAGTCCCAAGTGTCCAGCCTTATGCCACATCCAGCTGTCATTGTAGATAGGGTCATTCCAGGTTTCATCAGAGACCCCGAAGGAATTTTAAAGAATTACCCGGTTTTTTTGTTTTGTTTTTGTAATTCCTTTTTATTGTGTGTTTGAGCTGTTTCTCGCTGCCATGTTTATGCCATTCTAGACTCAGTAGATTCCCTTATGGATACATATCAATAAATAAGTTTTATGATTCTTACTCGTGAGAAATATTCATCTGTGGGAAATATGGGGTTTTGAGTCCCTTTCACTGAGGAAGGTGTAGGTCTTGTCTATTCCATAGTTGGTTTTTGGAATGGTACCTGTGCTTATATCAAACTCTGGTTTTATGCATCACCACACCTCTCCTTCCCCCTTAAGAAGGCATAAGAGTATTTTCTAAATGTGAGACTCTGTTCTCTTTCCTAACTGAGTTCATGTGTAGCCATGTTTACAGGATCTTCATAAGTGATATCTTATGATAAGTTTCAATTTCTGTGTGACATATTTCACTTAGAATCATCGTACCTGAATCCACTCATTTTGGTGCAACTGGTCTTATGACATTGATTTCATGGCTGAGGGATATTCCATCGTACGTAAGTACCACAATTTTTTGAACCAATTTTATATTTCCTAGGATATTTAAGGTGTACCCATGTTGAGGTTCTTGTAAGCAGTGCAGCCCTAAATTTTGGGGTGGCTCTGTCTTATTGATTTTCAGTTTTCCCTAGGTATATTCCCTAGACTGGAAGCGCACTTGGCTGTGTAGCTCTGTTGTTTACTTGTTTTAGGGAACAAAATGCACTCGTCCAGACAGGTAGTTGGCAATTTACATCCCGCCCATCAGCATAACAAGGCTCCTTGTTCTCCAGGCTCTGTCTTGCCTTTCAGGTTTTTACACATTTTGTGGATGTCCCTTTTGACCATTGGGAAGTGATACTTCTTTGTAGTGCAGATTTGCATTGCCCGCTTGCTTGCTTGGCCAAAAAGGGCGTATGCGTTTTCTCCTGAATATATTCAGGAGAAAACGCATACGCCCTTTTTGGCCAAGTGCATCATTGTCCAAGTTGTGCCCCTCTTCCTGTGCTTTAAAGGTGATTCCAAAGTACCTCTTGAAATCTGTTTCCTGCCATTCTGCCTCACATTCACGTCCGCCTCGTTGCCTTCCCTCAACAGATTTTTGGACGATAGTTGTCCTTTATTACTCTGCCAGTTTGTGAATTGCTGTGCCCCTGAGCTCCATTTCTCAACTCGTTTTTTGTGAGCTGAACGCAAGTCCAAAATTTTGGATCATGTCCTATACTGGTTCCCGGTGGGTGGCTGAGACTTTGGTTAATTCTTCTTCCTGCCGGGAAATTAGAGTGACATGTGACCGTCCAAATGCCTAACAGCTACTCTCTCATGGGTTCTCCCTCGTCCCTTCCATCCTCTGCCAAATTGGGAACCTGTGCAAACCAGGAGGTTAAAGGGCCTGTCTCTCCAAGTTGGGAGATTGATAGTAAGGCAGTTGGAAAGTCAAACTGGAGCACCAGGAGAGGGACTATTCGTTGAGTTTTAGAAACCTTTCGTATTCACAGTGTGTCCATTCTCTAGGTTTCCTGTACATGTTATAGCTGTAGTAATATTCCCTTGAACCTGGAGAGTTGGCACCCATGGAATGTGGGCTATGCATTATTGCTTGAAAGGGTCTGCATTTGCTCACCCAATCTCACCAATCCTCTCAGTCCCAAGTGTCCAGCCTTATGCCACATCCAGCTGTCATTGTAGATAGGGTCTTTCCAGGTTTCCTCAGACACCCTGAAGGAATTGTAAAGAATTTCCGTGTTTTTTCGTTTTGCTTTTGAAATTCCTTTTTATAGTGGGTTTGAGCTGATTCTCGCTGCCATGTTTATGCCACTCTAGACACACTTGATTCCCTTATGGAGTCATATCAATACATAGGTTTTAAGATTCTTACTAGTCAGATATATTCCTCTGCGGGAAATATGGGGTTTTGAGTCTCTTTCACTGAGGAAGGTGTAGGTCTTGTCTATTCCAAAGTTGGTTTTTGGAACGGTCCCTGTGCTTATATCAAACTCTGGTTTTATGCATCACCCCACCTCTCCATCCCCTTTATGCAGGCATAAGAGTGTTTTCTAAATGTGAGACTCTGTTCTCTTTCCTAACTCAGTTCACGTGTAGCCATGTTTACAGGATCTTCATAAGTGATATCTTATGATAAGTTTCTTTTTCTGTGTGAATTATTTCACTTAGAATCATCGTACCTGAATCCACTCACTTTGCTGCTACTGGTCTTATGACATTGATTTCATGGCTGAGGGATATTCCATCGTACGTAAGTACCACAATGTTTTGAACCATTTTTATATTTCCTGGGATATTTAAGGTGTACCCAAGTTGAGGTTCTTGTAGCCAGTGCAGCCCTAAATTTGGAGGTGGCTCTTTCTTATTGATTTTCATTTTTCCCTAGGTATATTCCCTAGACTGGAAGCGCACTTGGCTGTGTAGCTCTGTTGTTTACTTGTTTTAGGGAACACAATGCACTCCTCCAGTGAAGCAGTTGGCAATTTACATCCCGCCCATCAGCATAACAAGGCTCCCAGTTCTCCAGGGCCTGTCTTGCCTTTCTGGTTTTTACACATTTTGTGGATGTCCCTTTTGACCGGTGGGAAGTGATACTTCTTTGTAGTGCAGATTTGCATTGCCCACTTGCTTGCTTGGCCAAAAAGGGCGTATGCGTTTTCTCCTGAATATATTCAGGAGAAAACGCATACGCCCTTTTTGGCCAAGTGCACCATTGTCCAAGTTGTGCCCCTCTTCCTGTGCTTTACAGGCGATTCCAACGTACCTCTTGAAATCTGTTTCCTGCAATTTTGCCTCGCTTTCAAGTCCGCCTCGTTGACTTCCCTCAACAGATTTTTGGACGATAGTTGTCCTTTATCACTCTGCCAGTTTGTGAATTGCTGTGCCCCTGAGTTCCATTTCTCAACTCGTTTTTTGTGAGCTGAACGCAAGTCCAAAATTTTGGATCATGTCCTATACTGGTTCCCGGTGGGTGGCTGAGACTTTGGTTAATTCTTCTTCCTGCCGGGAAATTAGAGTGACATGTGCCCGTCCAAATGCCTAACAGCTACTCTCTCATGGGTTCTCCCTCGTCCCTTCCATCCTCTGCCAAATTGGGAACCTGTGCAAACCAGGAGGTTAAAGGGCCTGTCTCTCCAAGTTGGGAGATTGATAGTAAGGCAGTTGGAAAGTCAAACTGGAGCACCAGGAGAGGGACTATTCGTTGAGTTTTAGAAACCTTTCGTATTCACAGTGTGTCCATTCTCTAGGTTTCCTGTACAAGTTATAGCTGTAGTAATATTCCCTTGAACCTGGAGAGTTGGGACCCATGGAATGGGGGCCATGCATTATTGCTTGAAAGGGTCTGCATTTGCTCACCCAATCTCACCAATCCTCTCAGTCCCAAGTGTCCAGCCTTATGCCACATCCAGCTGTCATTGTAGATAGGGTCTTTCCAGGTTTCCTCAGACACCCTGAAGGAATTGTAAAGAATTTCCCTGTTTTTTGGTTTTGCTTTTGAAATTCCTTTTTATAGTGGGTTTGAGCTGATTCTCGCTGCCATGTTTATGCCACTCTAGACACACTTGATTCCCTTATGGAGTCATATCAATACATAGGTTTTAAGATTCTTACTAGTCAGATATATTCCTCTGTGGGAAATATGGGGTTTTGAGTCTCTTTCACTGAGGAAGGTGTCGGTCTTGTCTATTCCAAAGTTGGTTTTTGAAACGGTCCCTGTGCTTATATCAAACTCTGGTTTTATGCATCACCCCACCTCTCCTTCCCCTTTATGCAGGCATAAGTGTGTTTTCTAAATGTGAGACTCTGTTCTCTTTCCTAACTCAGTTCACGTGTAGCCATGTTTACAGGATCTTCCTAAGTGATATCTTATGATAAGTTTCTTTTTCTGTGTGACTTATTTCACTTAGAATCATCGTACCTGAATCCACTCACTTTGCTGCTACTGGTCTTATGACATTGATTTCATGGCTGAGGGATATTCCATTGTACGTAAGTACCACAATGTTTTGAACCATTTTTAAATTTCCTGGGATATTTAAGGTGTACCCAAGTTGAGGTTCTTGTAGCCAGTGCAGCCCTAAATTTGGAGGTGGCTCTTTCTTATTGATTTTCAGTTTTCCCCAGGTATATTCCCTAGACTGGAAGTGGCCTTGGCTCTGTAGCTCTGTTGTTTACTTTTTTTAGGGAACACAATGCACTCCTCCAGTGAGGCAGTTGGCAATTTACATCCCGCCCATCAGCATAACAAGGCTCCCAGTTCACCAGGGCCTGTCTTGCCTTTCTGGTTTTTACACATTTTGTGGATGTCCCTTTTGACCGGTGGGAAGTGACACTTCTTTGTAGTGCAGATTTGCATTGCCCACTTGCTTGCTTGGCCAAAAAGGGCGTATGCGTTTTCTCCTGAATATATTCAGGAGAAAACACATATGCCCTTTTTGGCCAAGTGCACCATTGTCCAAGTTGTGCCCCTCTTCCTGTGCTTTACAGGCGATTCCAAGGTACCTCTTGAAATCTGTTTCCTGCTATTTTGCCTCGCTTTCAAGTCCGCCTCGTTGACTTCCCTGAACAGATTTTTGGACGATAGTTGTCCTTTATCACTCTGCCAGTTTGTGAATTGCTGTGCCCCTGAGCTCCATTTCTCAACTCGTTTTTTGTGAGCTGAACGCAAGTCCAAAATTTTGGATCATGTCCTATACTGGTTCCCGGTGGGTGGCTGAGACTTTGGTTAATTCTTCTTCCTGCCGGGAAATTAGAGTGACATGTGCCCATCCAAATGCCTAACAGCTACTCTCTCATGGGTTCTCCCTCGTCCCTTCCATCCTCTGCCAAATTGGGAACCTGTGCAAACCAGGAGGTTAAAGGGCCTGTCTCTCCAAGTTGGGAGATTGATAGTAAGGCAGTTGGAAAGTCAAACTGGAGCACCAGGAGAGGGACTATTCGTTGAGTTTTAGAAACCTTTCGTATTCACAGTGTGTCTATTCTCTAGGTTTCCTGTACATGTTATAGCTGTAGTAATATTCCCTTGAACCTGGAGAGTTGGGACCCATGGAATGGGGGCCATGCATTATTGCTTGAAAGGGTCTGCATTTGCTCACCCAATCTCACCAATCCTCTCAGTCCCAAGTGTCCAGCCTTATGCCACATCCAGCTGTCATTGTAGATAGGGTCTTTCCAGGTTTCCTCAGACACCCTGAAGGAATTGTAAAGAATTTCCCTGTTTTTTCGTTTTGCTTTTGAAATTCCTTTTTATAGTGGGTTTGAGCTGATTCTCGCTGCCATGATTATGCCACTCTAGACACACTTGATTCCCTTATGGAGACATATCAATACATAGGTTTCAAGATTCTTACTAGTCAGATATATTCCTCTGTGGGAAATATGGGGTTTTGAGTCTGTTTCACTGAGGAACGTGTCGGTCTTGTCAATTCCAAAGTTGGTTTTTGAAACGGTCCCTGTGCTTATATCAAACTCTGGTTTTATGCATCACCCCACCTCTCCTTCCCCTTTATGCAGGCATAAGAGTGTTTTCTAAATGTGAGACTCTGTTCTCTTTCCTAACTCAGTTCACGTGTAGCCATGTTTACAGGATCTTCCTAAGTGATATCTTATGATAAGTTTCTTTTTCTGTGTGACTTATTTCACTTAGAATCATCGTACCTGAATCCACTCACTTTGCTGCTACTGGTCTTATGACATTGATTTCATGGCTGAGGGATATTCCATCGTACGTAAGTACCACAATGTTTTGAACCATTTTTATATTTCCTGGGATATTTAAGGTGTACCCAAGTTGAGGTTCTTGTAGTCAGTGCAGCCCTAAATTTGGAGGTGGCTCTTTCTTATTGATTTTCAGTTTTCCCAAGGTATATTCCCTAGACTGGAAGTGGCCTTGGCTCTGTAGCTCTGTTGTTTACTTGTTTTAGGGAACACAATGCACTCCTCCAGTGAGGCAGTTGGCAATTTACATCCCGCCCATCAGCATAACAAGGCTCCCAGTTATCCAGGGCCTGTCTTGCCTTTCTGGTTTTTACACATTTTGTGGATGTCCCTTTTGACCGGTGGGAAGTGATACTTCTTTGTAGTGCAGATTTGCATTGCCCGCTTGCTTGCTTGGCCAAAAAGGGCGTATGCGTTTTCTCCTGAATATATTCAGGAGAAAACGCATACGCCCTTTTTGGCCAAGTGCACCATTGTCCAAGTTGTGCCCCTCTTCCAGTGCTTTACAGGCAATTCCAACGTACCTCTTGAAATCTGTTTCCTGATATTTTGCCTCACTTTCAAGTCCGCCTCGTTGACTTCCCTCAACAGATTTTTGGACGATAGTTGTCCTTTATCACTCTGCCAGTTTGTGAATTGCTGTGCCCCTGAGCTCCATTTCTCAACTCGTTTTTTGTGAGCTGAACGCAAGTCCAAAATTTTGGATCATGTCCTATACTGGTTCCCGGTGGGTGGCTGAGACTTTGGTTAATTCTTCTTCCTGCCGGGAAATTAGAGTGACATGTGCCCGTCCAAATGCCTAACAGCTACTCTCTCATGGGTTCTCCCTCGTCCCTTCCATCCTTTGCCAAATTGGGAACCTGTGCAAACGAGGAGGTTAAAGGGCCTGTCTCTCCAAGTTGGGAGATTGATAGTAAGGCAGTTGGAAAGTCAAACTGGAGCACCAGGTGAGGGACTATTCGTTGAGTTTTAGAAACCTTTCGTATTCACAGTGTGTCCATTCTCTAGGTTTCCTGTACATGTTATAGCTGTAGTAATAGTCCCTTTATCATGGAGAGTTGGTACCCATGGAATGGGGGCCATGCATTATTGCTTGAAAGGGTCTGCATTTGCTCACCCAATCTCACCAATCCTCTCAGTCCCAAGTGTCCAGCCTTATGCCATATCCAGCTGTCATTGTAGATAGGGTCTTTCCAGGTTTCCTCAGACACCCTGAAGGAATTGTAAAGAATTTCCCTGTTTTTTGGTTTTGCTTTTGAAATTCCTTTTTATAGTGGGTTTGAGCTGATTCTCGCTGCCATGTTTATGCCACTCTAGACACACTTGATTCCCTTATGGAGACATATCAATACATAGGTTTTAAGATTCTTACTAGTCAGATATATTCCTCTGCGGGAAATATGGGGTTTTGAGTCTCTTTCACTGAGGAAGGTGTAGGTCTTGTCTATTCCATAGTAGGTTTTTTTTAATGGTACCTGTGCTTATATCGAACTCTGGTTTTATGCATCACCCCACCTCTCCTTCCCCCTTAAGCAGGCATAAGTGTGTTTTCTAAATGTGAGACTCTGTTCTCTTTCCTAACTCAGCTCATGTGTAGCCATGTTTACAGGATCTTCATAAGTGACATCTTATGATAAGTTTCTTTTTCTGTGTGACATATTTCACTTAGAATCATCGTACCTGAATCCACTCATTTTGGTGCTAATGGTCTTATGACATTGATTTCATGGCTCAGGGATATTCCATCGTACGTAAGTACCACAATGTTTTGAACCATTTTTATATTTCGTGGGATATTTAAGGTGTAACCCAGTTGAGGTTCCTGTAAGCAGTGCAGCCCTAAATTTTGGTGTGGCTCTGTCTTATTGATATTCCGTTTTCCCAAGGTATATTCCCTAGAGTGGAAGCACACTTGGCTCAGTAGCTCTGTTGTTTACTTGTTATAGGGAGCAAAATACAACCCTCCTGAGAGGCAGTTGGCAATTTACATACGGCCCATCAGCATAACAAGGCTCCATATATTCTCCAGGGCCTGTCTTGCCTTTCTGGTTTTTATACATTTTGTGGATGTCCCTTTTGACCGGTGGGAAGTGATACTTCTTTGTAGTGCAGATTTGCATTGCCCGCTTGTTTGCTTGGCCAAAAAGGGCCTATGCATGTTCTCCTGAATGTAATCAGGAGAAAACGCATAGACAATTTTTGGCCAAGTGCATCAGTGTCAAAGTTGTGCCCCTCTTCCTATTCTCTCAAGGCGATTCCTACGTACCTCTTGAAATCGATTTTCCTGCTATTCTGCCTCGCTTTCAAGTCCGCCTCGTTGCCTTCCCTCAACAGATTTTTGGACGATAGTTGTCCTTTATTACTCTGCCAGTTTGTGAATTGCTGTGCCCCTGAGCTCCATTTTTCAACTCGTTATTTGTGAGCTGAACACAAGTCCCAAATTTTAGTTCAGGCCCTATACTGATTCCCGGTGGGTGGCTGAGACTTTGATTAATTCTTCTTCCTGCCGGGAATTTAAAATGGCATGTGCCCGTCCAAATGCCTAATACCTACTCTCTCATTCGTTCTCCCTCTTCCCTTTCATCCTCTGCCAAATTGGCAACCTGTGCGAACCAGGAGGTTAAAGGGGCTGTCTCTCCAAGTTGGGAGATTGATAGTAAAGCAGTTGGAAAGTCAAACCGGATATCCAGGAGAGGGACTATTCGTTGAGTTTTAGAAACCATTCGTATTCACAGTGTGTCCATTCTCTAGGTTTCCCGTACATGTTATAGCTGTCGTAATATTCCCCTCAAGCTGGAGAGTTGGGAGCAATGGAACGGGTGCCATGAAATATTGCTTGAAAGGGTCTGCATTTGCTCAACCAATCTCTCCAATCTGCTCAGTCCCAAGTGTCCAGCCTTATGCCACATCCAGCTGTCATTGTAGATAGGCTTATTCCAGGTTTCATCAGAGACCTTGAAGGAATTGTAAAGAATTTCCCTGTTTTTTTGTTTTGTTTTTGAAATTCCTTTTTATAGTGGGTTTGAGCTGATTCTAGCTGCCATGTTTATGCCAGTCTAGACACACTTGATTCCCTTATGGAGTCATATCAATACATAGGTTTTAAGATTGTTACTAGTGAGATATATACCTCTGCGGGAAATATAGGGATTTGAGTCCCTTTCAGTGATGAAGGTGTAGGTCTTGTCTATTCCATAGTTGGTTTTTGGAACGTTCCCTGTGCTTATATCAAACTCTTGTTTTATGCATCACCTCACCTCTCCTTCCCCTTTATGCAGGCATAAGAGTGTTTTCTAAATGTGAGACTCTGTTCTCCTTCCCAACTCAGTTCACATGTAGCCATGTTTACAGGATCTTCCTAAGTGATATCTTATGATAAGTTTATTTTTCTGTGTGACTTATTTCACTTAGAACCATCGTACCTGAATCCACTCACTTTGCTGCTACTGGTCTTATGACATTGATTTCATGGCTGAGGGATATTCCATCGTACGTAAGTACCACAATGTTTTGAACCATTTTTATATTTCCTGGGATATTTAAGGTGTACCCAAGTTGAGGTTCTTGTAGCCAGTGCAGCCCTAAATTTGGAGGTGGCTCTTTCTTATTGATTTTCAGTTTTCCCAAGGTATATTCCCTAGACTGGAAGTGGCCTTGGCTCTGTAGCTCTGTTGTTTACTTGTTTTAGGGAACACAATGCACTCCTCCAGTGAGGCAGTTGGCAATTTACATCCCGCCCATCAGCATAACAAGGCTCCCTGTTCTCCAGGGCCTGTCTTGCCTTTCTGGTTTTTACACATTTTGTGGATGTCCCTTTTGACCGGTGGGAAGTGATACTTCTTTGTAGTGCAGATTTGCATTGCCCGCTTGCTTGCTTGGCCAAAAAGTGCGTATGCGTTTTCTCCTGAATATATTCAGGAGAAAACGCATACGCCCTTTTTGGCCAAGTGCACCATTGTCCAAGTTGTGCCCCTCTTCCTGTGCTTTACAGGCGATTCCAAGGTACCTCTTGAAATCTGTTTCCTGCTATTTTGCCTCGCTTTCAAGTCCGCCTCGTTGACTTCCCTCAACAGATTTTTGGACGATAGTTGTCCTTTATCACTCTGCCAGTTTGTGAATTGCTGTGCCCCTGAGCTCCATTTCTCAACTCGTTTTTTGTGAGCTGAACGCAAGTCCAAAATTTTGGATCATGTCCTATACTGGTTCCCGGTGGGTGGCTGAGACTTTGGTTAATTCTTCTTCCTGCCGGGAAATTAGAGTGACATGTGCCCGTCCAAATGCCTAACAGCTACTCTCTCATGGGTTCTCCCTCGTCCCTTCCATCCTCTGCCAAATTGGGAACCTGTGCAAACCAGGAGGTTAAAGGGCCTGTCTCTCCAAGTTGGGAGATTGATAGTAAGGCAGTTGGAAAGTCAAACTGGAGCACCAGGAGAGGGACTATTCGTTGAGTTTTAGAAACCTTTCGTATTCACAGTGTGTCCATTCTCTAGGTTTCCTGTACATGTTATAGCTGTAGTAATATTCCCTTGAACATGGAGAGTTGGGACCCATGGAATGGGGGCCATGCATTATTGCTTGAAAGGGTCTGCATTTGCTCACCCAATCTCACCAATCCTCTCAGTCCCAGGTGTCCAGCCTTATGCCACATCCAGCTGTCATTGTAGATAGGGTCTTTCCAGGTTTCCTCAGACACCCTGAAGGAATTGTAAAGAATTTCCCTGTTTTTTGGTTTTGCTTTTGAAATTCCTTTTTATAGTGGGTTTGAGCTGATTCTCGCTGCCATGTTTATGCCACTCTAGACACACTTGATTCCCTTATGGAGACATATCAATACATAGGTTTTAAGATTCTTACTAGTCAGATATATTCCTCTGCGGGAAATATGGGGTTTTGAGTCTCTTTCACTGAGGAAGGTGTAGGTCTTGTCTATTCCATAGTAGGTTTTTTTTAATGGTACCTGTGCTTATATCGAACTCTGGTTTTATGCATCACCCCACCTCTCCTTCCCCGTTAAGCAGGCATAAGTGTGTTTTCTAAATGTGAGACTCTGTTCTCTTTCCTAACTCAGCTCATGTGTAGCCATGTTTACAGGATCTTCATAAGTGACATCTTATGATAAGTTTCTTTTTCTGTGTGACATATTTCACTTAGAATCATCGTACCTGAATCCACTCATTTTGGTGCTAATGGTCTTATGACATTGATTTCATGGCTCAGGGATATTCCATCGTACGTAAGTACCACAATGTTTTGAACCATTTTTATATTTCGTGGGATATTTAAGGTGTAACCCAGTTGAGGTTCCTGTAAGCAGTGCAGCCCTAAATTTTGGTGTGGCTCTGTCTTATTGATATTCCGTTTTCCCAAGGTATATTCCCTAGAGTGGAAGCACACTTGGCTCAGTAGCTCTGTTGTTTACTTGTTATAGGGAGCAAAATACAACCCTCCTGAGAGGCAGTTGGCAATTTACATACGGCCCATCAGCATAACAAGGCTCCATATATTCTCCAGGGCCTGTCTTGCCTTTCTGGTTTTTATACATTTTGTGGATGTCCCTTTTGACCGGTGGGAAGTGATACTTCTTTGTAGTGCAGATTTGCATTACCCGCTTGTTTGCTTGGCCAAAAAGGGCCTATGCATGTTCTCCTGAATGTAATCAGGAGAAAACGCATAGACACTTTTTGGCCAAGTGCATCAGTGTCAAAGTTGTGCCCCTCTTCCTATTCTCTCAAGGCGATTCCTACGTACCTCTTGAAATCGATTTTCCTGCTATTCTGCCTCGCTTTCAAGTCCGCCTCGTTGCCTTCCCTCAACAGATTTTTGGACGATAGTTGTCCTTTATTACTCTGCCTGTTTGTGAATTGCTGTGCCCCTGAGCTCCATTTTTCAACTCGTTATTTGTGAGCTGAACACAAGTCCCAAATTTTAGTTCAGGCCCTATACTGATTCCCGGTGGGTGGCTGAGACTTTGATTAATTCTTCTTCCTGCCGGGAATTTAAAATGGCATGTGCCCGTCCAAATGCCTAATACCTACTCTCTCATTCGTTCTCCCTCTTCCCTTTCATCCTCTGCCAAATTGGCAACCTGTGCGAACCAGGAGGTTAAAGGGGCTGTCTCTCCAAGTTGGGAGATTGATAGTAAAGCAGTTGGAAAGTCAAACCGGATATCCAGGAGAGGGACTATTCGTTGAGTTTTAGAAACCATTCGTATTCACAGTGTGTCCATTCTCTAGGTTTCCCGTACATGTTATAGCTGTCGTAATATTCCCCTCAAGCTGGAGAGTTGGGAGCAATGGAACGGGTGCCATGAAATATTGCTTGAAAGGGTCTGCATTTGCTCAACCAATCTCTCGAATCTGCTCAGTCCCAAGTGTCCAGCCTTATGCCACATCCAGCTGTCATTGTAGATAGGCTTATTCCAGGTTTCATCAGAGACCTTGAAGGAATTGTAAAGAATTTCCCTGTTTTTTTGTTTTGTTTTTGAAATTCCTTTTTATAGTGGGTTTGAGCTGATTCTAGCTGCCATGTTTATGCCAGTCTAGACACACTTGATTCCCTTATGGAGTCATATCAATACATAGGTTTTAAGATTGTTACTAGTGAGATATATACCTCTGCGGGAAATATAGGGATTTGAGTCCCTTTCACTGATGAAGGTGTAGGTCTTGTCTATTCCATAGTTGGTTTTTGGAACGTTCCCTGTGCTTATATCAAACTCTTGTTTTATGCATCACCTCACCTCTCCTTCCCCTTTATGCAGGCATAAGAGTGTTTTCTAAATGTGAGACTCTGTTCTCCTTCCCAACTCAGTTCACATGTAGCCATGTTTACAGGATCTTCCTAAGTGATATCTTATGATAAGTTTCTTTTTCTGTGTGACTTATTTCACTTAGAACCATCGTACCTGAATCCACTCACTTTGCTGCTACTGGTCTTATGACATTGATTTCATGGCTGAGGGATATTCCATCGTACGTAAGTACCACAATGTTTTGAACCATTTTTATATTTCCTGGGATATTTAAGGTGTACCCAAGTTGAGGTTCTTGTAGTCAGTGCAGCCCTAAATTTGGAGGTGGCTCTTTCTTATTGATTTTCAGTTTTCCCAAGGTATATTCCTTAGACTGGTAGTGGCCTTGGCTCTGTAGCTCTGTTGTTTACTTGTTTTAGGGAACACAATGCACTCCTCCAGTGAGGCAGTTGGCAATTTACATCCCGCCCATCAGCATAACAAGGCTCCCTGTTCTCCAGGGCCTGTCTTGCCTTTCTGGTTTTTACACATTTTGTGGATGTCCCTTTTGACCGGTGGGAAGTGATACTTCTTTGTAGTGCAGATTTGCATTGCCCGCTTGCTTGCTTGGCCAAAAAGGGCGTATGCGTTTTCTCCTGAATATATTCAGGAGAAAACGCATACGCCCTTTTTGGCCAAGTGCACCATTGTCCAAGTTGTGCCCCTCTTCCTGTGCTTTACAGGCGATTCCAAGGTACCTCTTGAAATCTGTTTCCTGCTATTTTGCCTCGCTTTCATGTCCGCCTCGTTGACTTCCCTCAACAGATTTTTGGACGATAGTTGTCCTTTATCACTGTGCCAGTTTGTGAATTGCTGTGCCCCTGAGCTCCATTTCTCAAGTCGTTTTTTGTGAGCTGAACGCAAGTCCAAAATTTTGGATCATGTCCTATACTCGTTCCCGGTGGGTCGCTGAGACTTTGGTTAATTCTTCTTCCTGCCGGGAAATTAGAGTGACATGTGCCCGTCCAAATGCCTAACAGCTACTCTCTCATGGGTTCTCCCTCGTCCCTTCCATCCTCTGCCAAATTGGGAACGTGTGCAAACCAGGAGGTTAAAGGGCCTGTCTCTCCAAGTTGGGAGATTGATAGTAAGGCAGTTGGAAAGTCAAACTGGAGCACCAGGAGAGGGACTATTCGTTGAGTTTTAGAAACCTTTCGTATTCACAGTGTGTCCATTCTCTAGGTTTCCTGTACATGTTATAGCTTTAGTAATATTCCCTTGAACATGGAGAGTTGGGACCCATGGAATGGGGGCCATGCATTATTGCTTGAAAGGGTCTGCATTTGCTCACCCAATCTCACCAATCCTCTCAGTCCCAAGTGTCCAGCCTTATGCCACATCCAGCTGTCATTGTAGATAGGGTCTTTCCAGGTTTCCTCAGACACCCTGAAGGAATTGTAAAGAATTTCCCTGTTTTTTGGTTTTGCTTTTGAAATTCCTTTTTATAGTGGGTTTGAGCTGATTCTCGCTGCCATGTTTATGCCACTCTAGACACACTTGATTCCCTTATGGAGACATATCAATACATAGGTTTTAAGATTCTTACTAGTCAGATATATTCCTCTGTGGGAAATATGGGGTTTTAAGTCTCTTTCACTAAGGAAGGTGTCGGTCTTGTCAATTCCAAAGTTGGTTTTTGAAACGGTCCCTGTGCTTATATCAAACTCTGGTTTTATGCATCACCCCACCTCTCCTTCCCCTTTATGCAGGCATAAGAGTGTTTTCTAAATGTGAGACTCTGTTCTCTTTCCTAACTCAGTTCACGTGTAGCCATGTTTACAGGATCTTCATAAGTGATATCTTATGATAAGTTTCTTTTTCTGTGTGACTTATTTCACTTAGAATCATCGTACCTGAATCCACTCACTTTGCTGCTACTGGTCTTATGACATTGATTTCATGGCTGAGGGATATTCCATTGTATGTAAGTACCACAATGTTTTGAACCATTTTTATATTTCCTGGGATATTTAAGGTGTACCCAAGTTGAGGTTCTTGTAGTCAGTGCAGCCCTAAATTTGGAGGTGGCTCTTTCTTATTGATTTTCAGTTTTCCCAAGGTATATTCCCTAGACTGGAAGTGCCCTTGGCTCTGTAGCTCTGTTGTTTACTTGTTTTAGGGAACACAATGCACTCCTCCAGTGAGGCAGTTGGCAATTTACATCCCGCCCATCAGCATAACAAGGCTCCCAGTTCTCCAGGGCCTCTCTTGCCTTTCTGGTTTTTACACATTTTGTGGATGTCCCTTTTGACCGGTGGGAAGTGATACTTCTTTGTAGTGCAGATTTGCATTGCCCGCTTGCTTGCTTGGCCAAAAAGGGCGTATGCGTTTTCTCCTGAATATATTCAGGAGAAAACGCATACGCCCTTTTTGGCCAAGTGCACCATTGTCCAAGTTGTGCCCCTCTTCCTGTGCTTTACAGGCGATTCCAAGCTACCTCTTGAAATCTGTTTCCTGCTATTTTGCCTCGCTTTCAAGTACGCCTCGTTGACTTCCCTCAACAGATTTTTGGACGATAGTTGTCCTTTATCACTGTGCCAGTTTGTGAATTGCTGTGCCCCTGAGCTCCATTTCTCAACTCGTTTTTTGTGAGCTGAACGCAAGTCCAAAATTTTGGATTCTGTCCTATACTGGTTCCCGGTGGGAGGCTGAGACTTTGGTTAATTCTTCTTCCTGCCGGGAAATTAGAGTGACATGTGCCCGTCCAAATGCCTAACAGCTACTCTCTCATGGGTTCTCCCTCGTCCCTTCCATCCTCTGCCAAATTGGGAACCTGTGCAAACCAGGAGGTTAAAGGGCCTGTCTCTCCAAGTTGGGAGATTGATAGTAAGACAGTTGGAAAGTCAAACTGGAGCACCAGGAGAGGGACTATTCGTTGAGTTTTAGAAACCTTTCGTATTCACAGTGTGTCCATTCTCTAGGTTTCCTGTACATGTTATAGCTGTAGTAATATTCCCTTGAACATGGACAGTTGGGACCCATGGAATGGGGGCCATGCATTATTGCTTGAAAGGGTCTGCATTTGCTCACCCAATCTCACCAATCCTCTCAGTCCCAAGTGTCCAGCCTTATGCCACATCCAGCTGTCATTGTAGATAGGGTCTTTCCAGGTTTCCTCAGACACCCTGAAGGAATTGTAAAGAATTTCCCTGTTTTTTGGTTTTGCTTTTGAAATTCCTTTTTATAGTGGGTTTGAGCTGATTCTCGCTGCCATGTTTATGCCACTCTAGACACACTTGATTCCCTTATGGAGACATATCAATACATAGGTTTTAAGATTCTTACTAGTCAGATATATTCCTCTGTGGGAAATATGGGGTTTTGAGTCTCTTTCACTGAGGAAGGTGTCGGTCTTGTCAATTCCAACGTTGGTTTTTGAAACGGTCCCTGTGCTTATATCAAACTCTGGTTTTATGCATCACCCCACCTCTCCTTACCCTTTATGCAGGCATAAGAGTGTTTTCTAAATGTGAGACTCTGTTCTCTTTCCTAACTCAGTTCACGTGTAGCCATGTTTACAGGATCTTCATAAGTGATATCTTATGATAAGTTTCTTTTTCTGTGTGACTTATTTCACTTAGAATCATCGTACCTGAATCCACTCACTTTGCTGCTACTGGTCTTATGACATTGATTTCATGGCTGAGGGATATTCCATCGTACGTAAGTACCACAATGTTTTGAACCATTTTTATATTTCCTGGGATATTTAAGGTGTACCCAAGTTGAGTTTCTTGTAGCCAGTGCAGCCATAAATTTGGAGGTGGCTCTTTCTTATTGATTTTCAGTTTTCCCCAGGTATATTCACTAGACTGGAAGTGGCCTTGGCTCTGTAGCTCTGTTGTTTACTTGTTTTAGGGAACACAATGCACTCCTCCAGTGAGGCAGTTGGCAATTTACATCCCGCCCATCCGCATAACAAGGCTCCCAGTTCTCCAGGGCATGTCTTGCCTTTCTGGTTTTTACACATTTTGTGGATGTCCCTTTTGACCGGTGGGAAGTGATACTTCTTTGTAGTGCAGATTTGCATTGCCCGCTTGCTTGCTTGGCCAAAAAGGGCGTATGCGTTTTCTCCTGAATATATTCAGGAGAAAACGCATACGCCCTTTTTGGCCAAGTGCACCATTGTCCAAGTTGTGCCCCTCTTCCTGTGCTTTACAGGCGATTCCAACGTACCTCTTGAAATCTGTTTCCTGCTATTTTGCCTCACTTTCAAGTCCGCCTCGTTGACTTCCCTCAACAGATTTTTGGACGATAGTTGTCCTTTATCACTCTGCCAGTTTGTGAATTGCTGTGCCCCTGAGCTCCATTTCTCAACTCGTTTTTTGTGAGCTGAACGCAAGTCCAAAATTTTGGATCCTGTCCTATACTGGTTCCCGGTGGGTGGCTGAGACTTTGGTTAATTCTTCTTCCTGCCGGGAAATTAGAGTGACATGTGCCCGTCCAAATGCCTAACAGCTACTCTCTCATGGGTTCTCCCTCGTCCCTTCCATCCTCTGCCAAATTGGGAACGTGTGCAAACCAGGAGGTTAAAGGGCCTGTCTCTCCAAGTTGGGAGATTGATAGTAAGGCAGTTGGAAAGTCAAACTGGAGCACCAGGAGAGGGACTATTCGTTGAGTTTTAGAAACCTTTCGTATTCACAGTGTGTACATTCTCTAGGTTTCCTGTACATGTTATAGCTGTAGTAATATTCCCTTGAACCTGGACAGTTGGGACCCATGGAATGGGGGCCATGCATTATTGCTTGAAAGGGTCTGCATTTGCTCACACAATCTCACCAATCCTCTCAGTCCCAAGTGTCCAGCCTTATGCCACATCCAGCTGTCATTGTAGATAGGGTCTTTTCAGGTTTCCTCAGACACCCTGAAGGAATTGTAAAGAATTTCCCTGTTTTTTGGTTTTGCTTTTGAAATTCCTTTTTATAGTGGGTTTGAGCTGATTCTCGCTGCCATGTTTATGCCACTCTAGACACACTTGATTCCCTTATGGAGACATATCAATACATAGGTTTTAAGATTCTTACTAGTCAGATATATTCCTCTGTGGGAAATATTGGGTTTTGAGTCTCTTTCACTAAGGAAGGTGTCGGTCTTGTCAATTCCAAAGTTGGTTTTTGAAACGGTCCCTGTGCTTATATCAAACTCTGGTTTTATGCATCACCCCACCTCTCCTTCCCCTTTATGCAGGCATAAGAGTGTTTTCTAAATATGAGACTCTGTTCTCTTTCCTAACTCAGTTCACGTGTAGCCATGTTTACAGGATCTTCATAAGTGATATCTTATGATAAGTTTCTTTTTCTGTGTGACTTATTTCACTTAGAATCATCGTACCTGAATCCACTCACTTTGCTGCTACTGGTCTTATGACATTGATTTCATGGCTGAGGGATATTCCATTGTACGTAAGTACCACAATGTTTTGAACCATTTTTATATTTCCTGGGATATTTAAGGTGTACCCAAGTTGAGGTTCTTGTAGTCAGTGCAGCCCTAAATTTGGAGGTGGCTCTTTCTTATTGATTTTCAGTTTTCCCAAGGTATATTCCCTAGACTGGAAGTGGCCTTGGCTCTGTAGCTCTGTTGTTTACTTGTTTTAGGGAACACAATGCACTCCTCCAGTGAGGCAGTTGGCAATTTACATCCCGCCCATCAGCATAACAAGGCTCCCAGTTCTCCAGGGCCTGTCTTGCCTTTCTGGTTTTTACACATTTTGAGGATGTCCCTTTTGACCGGTGGGAAGTGATACTTCTTTGTAGTGCAGATTTGCATTGCCCGCTTGCTTGCTTGGCCAAAAAGGGCGTATGCGTTTTCTCCTGAATATATTCAGGAGAAAACGCATACGCCCTTTTTGGCCAAGTGCACCATTGTCCAAGTTGTGCCCCTCTTCCTGTGCTTTACAGGCGATTCCAAGCTACCTCTTGAAATCTGTTTCCTGCTATTTTGCCTCGCTTTCAAGTACGCCTCGTTGACTTCCCTCAACAGATTTTTGGACGATAGTTGTCCTTTATAACTGTGCCAGTTTGTGAATTGCTGTGCCCCTGAGCTCCATTTCTCAACTCGTTTTTTGTGAGCTGAACGCAAGTCCAAAATTTTGGATTCTGTCCTATACTGGTTCCCGGTGGGTGGCTGAGACTTTGGTTAATTCTTCTTCCTGCCGGGAAATTAGAGTGACATGTGCCCGTCCAAATGCCTAACAGCTACTCTCTCATGGGTTCTCCCTCGTCCCTTCCATCCTCTGCCAAATTGGGAACCTGTGCAAACCAGGAGGTTAAAGGGCCTGTCTCTCCAAGTTGGGAGATTGATAGTAAGGCAGTTGGAAAGTCAAACTGGAGCACCAGGAGAGGGACTATTCGTTGAGTTTTAGAAACCTTTCGTATTCACAGTGTGTCCATTCTCTAGGTTTCCTGTACATGTTATAGCTGTAGTAATATTCCCTTGAACATGGACAGTTGGGACCCATGGAATGGGGGCCATGCATTATTGCTTGAAAGGGTCTGCATTTGCTCACCCAATCTCACCAATCCTCTCAGTCCCAAGTGTCCAGCCTTATGCCACATCCAGCTGTCATTGTAGATAGGGTCTTTCCAGGTTTCCTCAGACACCCTGAAGGAATTGTAAAGAATTTCCCTGTTTTTTGGTTTTGCTTTTGAAATTCCTTTTTATAGTGGGTTTGAGCTGATTCTTGCTGCCATGTTTATGCCACTCTAGACACACTTGATTCCCTTATGGAGACATATCAATACATAGGTTTTAAGATTCTTACTAGTCAGATATATTCCTCTGTGGGAAATATGGGGTTTTGAGTCTCTTTCACTGAGGAAGGTGTCGGTCTTGTCAATTCCAACGTTGGTTTTTGAAACGGTCCCTGTGCTTATATCAAACTCTGGTTTTATGCATCACCCCACCTCTCCTTCCCCTTTATGCAGGCATAAGAGTGTTTTCTAAATGTGAGACTCTGTTCTCTTTCCTAACTCAGTTCACGTGTAGCCATGTTTACAGGATCTTCATAAGTGATATCTTATGATAAGTTTCTTTTTCTGTGTGACTTATTTCACTTAGAATCATCGTACCTGAATCCACTCACTTTGCTGCTACTGGTCTTATGACATTGATTTCATGGCTGAGGGATATTCCATCGTACGTAAGTACCACAATGTTTTGAACCATTTTTATATTTCCTGGGATATTTAAGGTGTACCCAAGTTGAGTTTCTTGTAGCCAGTGCAGCCATAAATTTGGAGGTGGCTCTTTCTTATTGATTTTCAGTTTTCCCCAGGTATATTCACTAGACTGGAAGTGGCCTTGGCTCTGTAGCTCTGTTGTTTACTTGTTTTAGGGAACACAATGCACTCCTCCAGTGAGGCAGTTGGCAATTTACATCCCGCCCATCCGCATAACAAGGCTCCCAGTTCTCCAGGGCATGTCTTGCCTTTCTGGTTTTTACACATTTTGTGGATGTCCCTTTTGACCGGTGGGAAGTGATACTTCTTTGTAGTGCAGATTTGCATTGCCCGCTTGCTTGCTTGGCCAAAAAGGGCGTATGCGTTTTCTCCTGAATATATTCAGGAGAAAACGCATACGCCCTTTTTGGCCAAGTGCACCATTGTCCAAGTTGTGCCCCTCTTCCTGTGCTTTACAGGCGATTCCAACGTACCTCTTGAAATCTGTTTCCTGCTATTTTGCCTCACTTTCAAGTCCGCCTCGTTGACTTCCCTCAACAGATTTTTGGACGATAGTTGTCCTTTATCACTCTGCCAGTTTGTGAATTGCTGTGCCCCTGAGCTCCATTTCTCAACTCGTTTTTTGTGAGCTGAACGCAAGTCCAAAATTTTGGATCCTGTCCTATACTGGTTCCCGGTGGGTGGCTGAGACTTTGGTTAATTCTTCTTCCTGCCGGGAAATTAGAGTGACATGTGCCCGTCCAAATGCCTAACAGCTACTCTCTCATGGGTTCTCCCTCGTCCCTTCCATCCTCTGCCAAATTGGGAACGTGTGCAAACCAGGAGGTTAAAGGGCCTGTCTCTCCAAGTTGGGAGATTGATAGTAAGGCAGTTGGAAAGTCAAACTGGAGCACCAGGAGAGGGACTATTCGTTGAGTTTTAGAAACCTTTCGTATTCACAGTGTGTACATTCTCTAGGTTTCCTGTACATGTTATAGCTGTAGTAATATTCCCTTGAACCTGGACAGTTGGGACCCATGGAATGGGGGCCATGCATTATTGCTTGAAAGGGTCTGCATTTGCTCACACAATCTCACCAATCCTCTCAGTCCCAAGTGTCCAGCCTTATGCCACATCCAGCTGTCATTGTAGATAGGGTCTTTTCAGGTTTCCTCAGACACCCTGAAGGAATTGTAAAGAATTTCCCTGTTTTTTCGTTTTGCTTTTGAAATTCCTTTTTATAGTGGGTTTGAGCTGATTCTCGCTGCCATGTTTATGCCACTCTAGACACACTTGATTCCCTTATGGAGACATATCAATACATAGGTTTTAAGATTCTTACTAGTCAGATATATTCCTCTGTGGGAAATATGGGGTTTTGAGTCTCTTTCACTAAGGAAGGTGTCGGTCTTGTCAATTCCAAAGTTGGTTTTTGAAACGGTCCCTGTGCTTATATCAAACTCTGGTTTTATGCATCACCCCACCTCTCCTTCCCCTTTATGCAGGCATAAGAGTGTTTTCTAAATATGAGACTCTGTTCTCTTTCCTAACTCAGTTCACGTGTAGCCATGTTTACAGGATCTTCATAAGTGATATCTTATGATAAGTTTCTTTTTCTGTGTGACTTATTTCACTTAGAATCATCGTACCTGAATCCACTCACTTTGCTGCTACTGGTCTTATGACATTGATTTCATGGCTGAGGGATATTCCATTGTACGTAAGTACCACAATGTTTTGAACCATTTTTATATTTCCTGGGATATTTAAGGTGTACCCAAGTTGAGGTTCTTGTAGTCAGTGCAGCCCTAAATTTGGAGGTGGCTCTTTCTTATTGATTTTCAGTTTTCCCAAGGTATATTCCCTAGACTGGAAGTGGCCTTGGCTCTGTAGCTCTGTTGTTTACTTGTTTTAGGGAACACAATGCACTCCTCCAGTGAGGCAGTTGGCAATTTACATCCCGCCCATCAGCATAACAAGGCTCCCAGTTCTCCAGGGCCTGTCTTGCCTTTCTGGTTTTTACACATTTTGAGGATGTCCCATTTGACCGGTGGGAAGTGATACTTCTTTGTAGTGCAGATTTGCATTGCCCGCTTGCTTGCTTGGCCAAAAAGGGCGTATGCGTTTTCTCCTGAATATATTCAGGAGAAAACGCATACGCCCTTTTTGGCCAAGTGCACCATTGTCCAAGTTGTGCCCCTCTTCCTGTGCTTTACAGGCGATTCCAAGGTACCTCTTGAAATCTGTTTCCTGCTATTTTGCCTCGCTTTCAAGTCCGCCTCGTTGACTTCCCTCAACAGATTTTTGGACGATAGTTGTCCTTTATCACTCTGCCAGTTTGTGAATTGCTGTGCCCCTGAGCTCCATTTCTCAACTCGTTTTTTGTGAGCTGAACGCAAGTCCAAAATTTTGGATCGTGTCATATACTGGTTCCCGGTGGGTGGCTGAGACTTTGGTTAATTCTTCTTCCTGCCGGGAAATTAGAGTGACATGTGCCCGTCCAAATGCCTAACAGCTAATCTCTCATGGGTTCTCCCTCGTCCCTTCCATCCTCTGCCAAATTGGGAACCTGTGCAAACCAGGAGGTTAAAGGGCCTGTCTCTCCAAGTTGGGAGATTGATAGTAAGGCAGTTGGAAAGTCAAACTGGAGCAACAGGAGAGGGACTATTCGTTGAGTTTTAGAAACCTTTCGTATTCACAGTGTGTCCATTCTCTAGGTTTCCTGTACATGTTATAGCTGTAGTAATATTCCCTTGAACCTGGAGAGTTGGGACCCATGGAATGGGGGCCATGCATTATTGCTTGAAAGGGTCTGCATTTGCTCACCCAATCTCACCAATCCTCTCAGTCCCAGGTGTCCAGCCTTATGCCACATCCAGCTGTCATTGTAGATAGGGTCTTTCCAGGTTTCCTCAGACACCCTGAAGGAATTGTAAAGAATTTCCCTGTTTTTTGGTTTTGCTTTTGAAATTCCTTTTTATAGTGGGTTTGAGCTGATTCTCGCTGCCATGTTTATGCCACTCTAGACACACTTGATTCACTTATGGAGACATATCAATACATAGGTTTTATGTTTCTTACTATTCAGATATATTCCTCTGTGGGAAATATGGGGTTTTGAGTCTCTTTCACTGAGGAAGGTGTCGGTCTTGTCAATTCCAAAGTTGGTTTTTGAAACGGTCCCTGTGCTTATATCAAACTCTGGTTTTATGCATCACCCCACCTCTCCTTCCCCTTTATGCAGGCATAAGAGTGTTTTCTAAATGTGAGACTCTGTTCTCTTTCCTAACTCAGTTCACGTGTAGCCATGTTTACAGGATCTTCATAAGTGATATCTTATGATAAGTTTCTTTTTCTGTGTGACTTATTTGACTTAGAATCATCGTACCTGAATCCACTCACTTTGCTGCTACTGGTCTTATGACATTGATTTCATGGCTGAGGGATATTCCATCGTACGTAAGTACCACAATGTTTTGAACCATTTTTATATTTCCTGGGATATTTAAGGTGTACCCAAGTTGAGGTTCTTGTAGCCAGTGCAGCCCTAAATTTGGAGGTGGCTCTTTCTTATTGATTTTCAGTTTTCCCCAGGTATATTCCCTAGACTGGAAGTGGCCTTGGCTCTGTAGCTCTGTTGTTTACTTGTTTTAGGGAACACAATGCACTCCTCCAGTGAGGCAGTTGGCAATTTACATCCCGCCCATCAGCATAACAAGGCTCCCTGTTCTCCAGGGCCTGTCTTGCCTTTCTGGTTTTTACACATTTTGTGGATGTCCCTTTTGACCGGTGGGAAGTGATACTTCTTTGTAGTGCAGATTTGCATTGCCCGCTTGCTTGCTTGGCCAAAAAGGGCGTATGCGTTTTCTCCTGAATATATTCAGGAGAAAACGCATACGCCCTTTTTGGCCAAGTGCACCATTGTCCAAGTTGTGCCCCTCTTCCTGTGCTTTACAGGTGATTCCAACGTACCTCTTGAAATCTGTTTCCTGCTATTTTGCCTCACTTTCAAGTCCGCCTCGTTGACTTCCCTCAACAGATTTTTGGACGATAGTTGTCCTTTATCACTCTGCCAGTTTGTGAATTGCTGTGCCCCTGAGCTCCATTTCTCAACTCGTTTTTTGTGAGCTCAACGCAAGTCCAAAATTTTGGATCCTGTCCTATACTGGTTCCCGGTGGGTGGCTGAGACTTTGGTTAATTCTTCTTCCTGCCGGGAAATTAGAGTGACATGTGCCCGTCCAAATGCCTAACAGCTACTCTCTCATGGGTTCTCCCTCGTCCCTTCCATCCTCTGCCTAATTGGGAACCTGTGCAAACCAGGAGGTTAAAGGGCCTGTCTCTCCAAGTTGGGAGATTGATAGTAAGGCAGTTGGAAAGTCAAACTGGAGCACCAGGAGAGGGACTATTCGTTGAGTTTTAGAAACCTTTCGTATTCACAGTGTGTCCATTCTCTAGGTTTCCTGTACATGTTATAGCTGTAGTAATATTCCCTTGAACCTGGAGAGTTGGGACCCATGGAATGGGGGCCATGCATTATTGCTTGAAAGGGTCTGCATTTGCTCACCCAATCTCACCAATCCTCTCAGTCCCAGGTGTCCAGCCTTATGCCACATCCAGCTGTCATTGTAGATAGGGTCTTTCCAGGTTTCCTCAGACACCCTGAAGGAATTGTAAAGAATTTCCCTGTTTTTTCGTTTTGCTTTTGAAATTCCTTTTTATAGTGGGTTTGAGCTGATTCTCGCTGCCATGTTTATGCCACTCTAGACACACTTGATTCCCTTATGGAGACATATCAATACATAGGTTTTATGTTTCTTACTATTCAGATATATTCCTCTGTGGGAAATATGGGGTTTTGAGTCTCTTTCACTGAGGAAGGTGTCGGTCTTGTCAATTCCAAAGTTGGTTTTTGAAACGGTCCCTGTGCTTATATCAAACTCTGGTTTTATGCATCACCCCACCTCTCCTTCCCCTTTATGCAGGCATAAGAGTGTTTTCTAAATGTGAGACTCTGTTCTCTTTCCTAACTCAGTTCACGTGTAGCCATGTTTACAGGATCTTCATAAGTGATATCTTATGATAAGTTTCTTTTTCTGTGTGACTTATTTGACTTAGAATCGTCGTACCTGAATCCACTCACTTTGCTGCTACTGGTCTTATGACATTGATTTCATGGCTGAGGGATATTCCATCGTACGTAAGTACCACAATGTTTTGAACCATTTTTATATTTCCTGGGATATTTAAAGTGTACCCAAGTTGAGGTACTTGTAGCCAGTGCAGCCCTAAATTTGGAGGTGGCTCTTTCTTATTGATTTTCAGTTTTCCCAAGGTATATTCCCTAGACTGGAAGTGGCCTTGGCTCTGTAGCTCTGTTGTTTACTTGTTTTAGGGAACACAATGCACTCCTCCAGTGAGGCAGTTGGCAATTTACATCCCGCCCATCAGCATAACAAGGCTCCCTGTTCTCCAGGGCCTGTCTTGCCTTTCTGGTTTTTACACATTTTGTGGATGTCCCTTTTGACCGGTGGGAAGTGATACTTCTTTGTAGTGCAGATTTGCATTGCCCGCTTGCTTGCTTGGCCAAAAAGGGCGTATGCGTTTTCTCCTGAATATATTCAGGAGAAAACGCATACGCCCTTTTTGGCCAAGTGCACCATTGTCCAAGTTGTGCCCCTCTTCCTGTGCTTTACAGGCGATTCCAAGGTACCTCTTGAAATCTGTTTCCTGCTATTTTGCCTCGCTTTCAAGTCCGCCTCGTTGACTTCCCTCAACAGATTTTTGGACGATAGTTGTCCTTTATCACTCTGCCAGTTTGTGAATTGCTGTGCCCCTGAGCTCCATTTCTCAACTCGTTTTTTGTGAGCTGAACGCAAGTCCAAAATTTTGGATCGTGTCATATACTGGTTCCCGGTGGGTGGCTGAGACTTTGGTTAATTCTTCTTCCTGCCGGGAAATTAGAGTGACATGTGCCCGTCCAAATGCCTAACAGCTAATCTCTCATGGGTTCTCCCTCGTCCCTTCCATCCTCTGCCAAATTGGGAACCTGTGCAAACCAGGAGGTTAAAGGGCCTGTCTCTCCAAGTTGGGAGATTGATAGTAAGGCAGTTGGAAAGTCAAACTGGAGCAACAGGAGAGGGACTATTCGTTGAGTTTTAGAAACCTTTCGTATTCACAGTGTGTCCATTCTCTAGGTTTCCTGTACATGTTATAGCTGTAGTAATATTCCCTTGAACCTGGAGAGTTGGGACCCATGGAATGGGGGCCATGCATTATTGCTTGAAAGGGTCTGCATTTGCTCACCCAATCTCACCAATCCTCTCAGTCCCAGGTGTCCAGCCTTATGCCACATCCAGCTGTCATTGTAGATAGGGTCTTTCCAGGTTTCCTCAGACACCCTGAAGGAATTGTAAAGAATTTCCCTGTTTTTTGGTTTTGCTTTTGAAATTCCTTTTTATAGTGGGTTTGAGCTGATTCTCGCTGCCATGTTTATGCCACTCTAGACACACTTGATTCACTTATGGAGACATATCAATACATAGGTTTTATGTTTCTTACTATTCAGATATATTCCTCTGTGGGAAATATGGGGTTTTGAGTCTCTTTCACTGAGGAAGGTGTCGGTCTTGTCAATTCCAAAGTTGGTTTTTGAAACGGTCCCTGTGCTTATATCAAACTCTGGTTTTATGCATCACCCCACCTCTCCTTCCCCTTTATGCAGGCATAAGAGTGTTTTCTAAATGTGAGACTCTGTTCTCTTTCCTAACTCAGTTCACGTGTAGCCATGTTTACAGGATCTTCATAAGTGATATCTTATGATAAGTTTCTTTTTCTGTGTGACTTATTTGACTTAGAATCATCGTACCTGAATCCACTCACTTTGCTGCTACTGGTCTTATGACATTGATTTCATGGCTGAGGGATATTCCATCGTACGTAAGTACCACAATGTTTTGAACCATTTTTATATTTCCTGGGATATTTAAGGTGTACCCAAGTTGAGGTTCTTGTAGCCAGTGCAGCCCTAAATTTGGAGGTGGCTCTTTCTTATTGATTTTCAGTTTTCCCCAGGTATATTCCCTAGACTGGAAGTGGCCTTGGCTCTGTAGCTCTGTTGTTTACTTGTTTTAGGGAACACAATGCACTCCTCCAGTGAGGCAGTTGGCAATTTACATCCCGCCCATCAGCATAACAAGGCTCCCTGTTCTCCAGGGCCTGTCTTGCCTTTCTGGTTTTTACACATTTTGTGGATGTCCCTTTTGACCGGTGGGAAGTGATACTTCTTTGTAGTGCAGATTTGCATTGCCCGCTTGCTTGCTTGGCCAAAAAGGGCGTATGCGTTTTCTCCTGAATATATTCAGGAGAAAACGCATACGCCCTTTTTGGCCAAGTGCACCATTGTCCAAGTTGTGCCCCTCTTCCTGTGCTTTACAGGTGATTCCAACGTACCTCTTGAAATCTGTTTCCTGCTATTTTGCCTCACTTTCAAGTCCGCCTCGTTGACTTCCCTCAACAGATTTTTGGACGATAGTTGTCCTTTATCACTCTGCCAGTTTGTGAATTGCTGTGCCCCTGAGCTCCATTTCTCAACTCGTTTTTTGTGAGCTCAACGCAAGTCCAAAATTTTGGATCCTGTCCTATACTGGTTCCCGGTGGGTGGCTGAGACTTTGGTTAATTCTTCTTCCTGCCGGGAAATTAGAGTGACATGTGCCCGTCCAAATGCCTAACAGCTACTCTCTCATGGGTTCTCCCTCGTCCCTTCCATCCTCTGCCTAATTGGGAACCTGTGCAAACCAGGAGGTTAAAGGGCCTGTCTCTCCAAGTTGGGAGATTGATAGTAAGGCAGTTGGAAAGTCAAACTGGAGCACCAGGAGAGGGACTATTCGTTGAGTTTTAGAAACCTTTCGTATTCACAGTGTGTCCATTCTCTAGGTTTCCTGTACATGTTATAGCTGTAGTAATATTCCCTTGAACCTGGAGAGTTGGGACCCATGGAATGGGGGCCATGCATTATTGCTTGAAAGGGTCTGCATTTGCTCACCCAATCTCACCAATCCTCTCAGTCCCAGGTGTCCAGCCTTATGCCACATCCAGCTGTCATTGTAGATAGGGTCTTTCCAGGTTTCCTCAGACACCCTGAAGGAATTGTAAAGAATTTCCCTGTTTTTTCGTTTTGCTTTTGAAATTCCTTTTTATAGTGGGTTTGAGCTGATTCTCGCTGCCATGTTTATGCCACTCTAGACACACTTGATTCCCTTATGGAGACATATCAATACATAGGTTTTATGTTTCTTACTATTCAGATATATTCCTCTGTGGGAAATATGGGGTTTTGAGTCTCTTTCACTGAGGAAGGTGTCGGTCTTGTCAATTCCAAAGTTGGTTTTTGAAACGGTCCCTGTGCTTATATCAAACTCTGGTTTTATGCATCACCCCACCTCTCCTTCCCCTTTATGCAGGCATAAGAGTGTTTTCTAAATGTGAGACTCTGTTCTCTTTCCTAACTCAGTTCACGTGTAGCCATGTTTACAGGATCTTCATAAGTGATATCTTATGATAAGTTTCTTTTTCTGTGTGACTTATTTGACTTAGAATCGTCGTACCTGAATCCACTCACTTTGCTGCTACTGGTCTTATGACATTGATTTCATGGCTGAGGGATATTCCATCGTACGTAAGTACCACAATGTTTTGAACCATTTTTATATTTCCTGGGATATTTAAAGTGTACCCAAGTTGAGGTACTTGTAGCCAGTGCAGCCCTAAATTTGGAGGTGGCTCTTTCTTATTGATTTTCAGTTTTCCCAAGGTATATTCCCTAGACTGGAAGTGGCCTTGGCTCTGTAGCTCTGTTGTTTACTTGTTTTAGGGAACACAATGCACTCCTCCAGTGAGGCAGTTGGCAATTTACATCCCGCCCATCAGCATAACAAGGCTCCCTGTTCTCCAGGGCCTGTCTTGCCTTTCTGGTTTTTACACATTTTGTGGATGTCCCTTTTGACCGGTGGGAAGTGATACTTCTTTGTAGTGCAGATTTGCATTGCCCGCTTGCTTGCTTGGCCAAAAAGGGCGTATGCGTTTTCTCCTGAATATATTCAGGAGAAAACGCATACGCCCTTTTTGGCCAAGTGCACCATTGTCCAAGTTGTGCCCCTCTTCCTGTGCTTTACAGGCGATTCCAACGTACCTCTTGAAATCTGTTTCCTGCTATTTTGCCTCACTTTCAAGTCCGCCTCGTTGACTTCCCTCAACAGATTTTTGGACGATAGTTGTCCTTTATCACTCTGCCAGTTTGTGAATTGCTGTGCCCCTGAGCTCCATTTCTCAACTCGTTTTTTGTGAGCTGAACGCAAGTCCAAAATTTTGGATCATGTCCTATACTGGTTCCCGGTGGGTGGCTGAGACTTTGGTTAATTCTTCTTCCTGCCGGGAAATTAGAGTGACATGTGCCCGTCCAAATGCCTAACAGCTACTCTCTCATGGGTTCTCCCTCGTCCCTTCCATCCTCTGCCAAATTGGGAACCTGTGCAAACCAGGAGGTTAAAGGGCCTGTCTCTCCAAGTTGGGAGATTGATAGTAAGGCAGTTGGAAAGTCAAACTGGAGCACCAGGAGAGGGACTATTCGTTGAGTTTTAGAAACCTTTCGTATTCACAGTGTGTCCATTCTCTAGGTTTCCTGTACATGTTATAGCTGTAGTAATATTCCCTTGAACCTGGAGAGTTGGGACCCATGGAATGGGGGCCATGCATTATTGCTTGAAAGGGTCTGCATTTGCTCACCCAATCTCACCAATCCTCTCAGTCCCAGGTGTCCAGCCTTATGCCACATCCAGCTGTCATTGTAGATAGGGTCTTTCCAGGTTTCCTCAGACACCCTGAAGGAATTGTAAAGAATTTCCCTGTTTTTTGGTTTTGCTTTTGAAATTCCTTTTTATAGTGGGTTTGAGCTGATTCTCGCTGCCATGTTTATGCCACTCTAGACACACTTGATTCCCTTATGGAGACATATCAATACATAGGTTTTAAGATTCTTACTAGTCAGATATATTCCTCTGTGGGAAATATGGGGTTTTGAGTCTCTTTCACTGAGGAAGGTGTCGGTCTTGTCAATTCCAAAGTTGGTTTTTGAAACGGTCCCTGTGCTTATATCAAACTCTGGTTTTATGCATCACCCCACCTCTCCTTCCCCTTTATGCAGGCATAAGAGTGTTTTCTAAATGTGAGACTCTGTTCTCTTTCCTAACTCAGTTCACGTGTAGCCATGTTTACAGGATCTTCATAAGTGATATCTTATGATAAGTTTCTTTTTCTGTGTGACTTATTTGACTTAGAATCATCGTACCTGAATCCACTCACTTTGCTGCTACTGGTCTTATGACATTGATTTCATGGCTGAGGGATATTCCATCGTACGTAAGTACCACAATGTTTTGAACCATTTTTATATTTCCTGGGATATTTAAGGTGTACCCAAGTTGAGGTTCTTGTAGCCAGTGCAGCCCTAAATTTGGAGGTGGCTCTTTCTTATTGATTTTTAGTTTTCCCCAGGTATATTCCCTAGACTGGAAGTGGCCTTGGCTCTGTAGCTCTGTTGTTTACTTGTTTTAGGGAACACAATGCACTCCTCCAGTGAGGCAGTTGGCAATTTACATCCCGCCCATCAGCATAACAAGGCTCCATGTTCTCCAGGGCCTGTCTTGCCTTTCTGGTTTTTACACATTTTGTGGATGTCCCTTTTGACCGGTGGGAAGTGATACTTCTTTGTAGTGCAGATTTGCATTGCCCGCTTGCTTGCTTGGCCAAAAAGGGCGTATGCGTTTTCTCCTGAATATATTCAGGAGAAAACGCATACGCCCTTTTTGGCCAAGTGCACCATTGTCCAAGTTGTGCCCCTCTTCCTGTGCTTTACAGGTGATTCCAACGTACCTCTTGAAATCTGTTTCCTGCTATTTTGCCTCACTTTCAAGTCCGCCTCGTTGACTTCCCTCAACAGATTTTTGGACGATAGTTGTCCTTTATCACTCTGCCAGTTTGTGAATTGCTGTGCCCCTGAGCTCCATTTCTCAACTCGTTTTTTGTGAGCTCAACGCAAGTCCAAAATTTTGGATCCTGTCCTATACTGGTTCCCGGTGGGTGGCTGAGACTTTGGTTAATTCTTCTTCCTGCCGGGAAATTAGAGTGACATGTGCCCGTCCAAATGCCTAACAGCTACTCTCTCATGGGTTCTCCCTCGTCCCTTCCATCCTCTGCCAAATTGGGAACCTGTGCAAACCAGGAGGTTAAAGGGCCTGTCTCTCCAAGTTGGGAGATTGATAGTAAGGCAGTTGGAAAGTCAAACTGGAGCACCAGGAGAGGGACTATTCGTTGAGTTTTAGAAACCTTTCGTATTCACAGTGTGTCCATTCTCTAGGTTTCCTGTACATGTTATAGCTGTAGTAATATTCCCTTGAACATGGAGAGTTGGGACCCATGGAATGGGGGCCATGCATTATTGCTTGAAAGGGTCTGCATTTGCTCACCCAATCTCACCAATCCTCTCAGTCCCAGGTGTCCAGCCTTATGCCACATCCAGCTGTCATTGTAGATAGGGTCTTTCCAGGTTTCCTCAGACACCCTGAAGGAATTGTAAAGAATTTCCCTGTTTTTTGGTTTTGCTTTTGAAATTCCTTTTTATAGTGGGTTTGAGCTGATTCTCGCTGCCATGTTTATGCCACTCTAGACACACTTGATTCCCTTATGGAGACATATCAATACATAGGTTTTATGTTTCTTACTAGTCAGATATATTCCTCTGTGGGAAATATGGGGTTTTGAGTCTCTTTCACTGAGGAAGGTGTCGGTCTTGTCAATTCCAAAGTTGGTTTTTGAAACGGTCCCTGTGCTTATATCAAACTCTGGTTTTATGCATCACCCCACCTCTCCTTCCCCTTTATGCAGGCATAAGAGTGTTTTCTAAATGTGAGACTCTGTTCTCTTTCCTAACTCAGTTCACGTGTAGCCATGTTTACAGGATCTTCATAAGTGATATCTTATGATAAGTTTCTTTTTCTGTGTGACTTATTTGACTTAGAATCATCGTACCTGAATCCACTCACTTTGCTGCTACTGGTCTTATGACATTGATTTCATGGCTGAGGGATATTCCATCGTACGTAAGTACCACAATGTTTTGAACCATTTTTATATTTCCTGGGATATTTAAGGTGTACCCAAGTTGAGGTTCTTGTAGCCAGTGCAGCCCTCAATTTGGAGGTGGCTCTTTCTTATTGATTTTCAGTTTTCCCCAGGTATATTCCCTAGACTGGAAGTGGCCTTGGCTCTGTAGCTCTGTTGTTTACTTGTTTTAGGGAACACAATGCACTCCTCCAGTGAGGCAGTTGGCAATTTACATCCCGCCCATCAGCATAACAAGGCTTCCTGTTCTCCAGGGCCTGTCTTGCCTTTCTGGTTTTTACACATTTTGTGGATGTCCCTTTTGACCGGTGGGAAGTGATACTTCTTTGTAGTGCAGATTTGCATTGCCCGCTTGCTTGCTTGGCCAAAAAGGGCGTATGCGTTTTCTCCTGAATATATTCAGGAGAAAACGCATACGCCCTTTTTGGCCAAGTGCACCATTTTCCAAGTTGTGCCCCTCTTCCTGTGCTTTACAGGTGATTCCAACGTACCTCTTGAAATCTGTTTCCTGCTATTTTGCCTCACTTTCAAGTCCGCCTCGTTGACTTCCCTCAACAGATTTTTGGACGATAGTTGTCCTTTATCACTCTGCCAGTTTGTGAATTGCTGTGCCCCTGAGCTCCATTTCTCAACTCGTTTTTTGTGAGCTCAACGCAAGTCCAAAATTTTGGATCCTGTCCTATACTGGTTCCCGGTGGGTGGCTGAGACTTTGGTTAATTCTTCTTCCTGCCGGGAAATTAGAGTGACATGTGCCCGTCCAAATGCCTAACAGCTACTCTCTCATGGGTTCTCCCTCGTCCCTTCCATCCTCTGCCAAATTGGGAACCTGTGCAAACCAGGAGGTTAAAGGGCCTGTCTCTCCAAGTTGGGAGATTGATAGTAAGGCAGTTGGAAAGTCAAACTGGAGCACCAGGAGAGGGACTATTCGTTGAGTTTTAGAAACCTTTCGTATTCACAGTGTGTCCATTCTCTAGGTTTCCTGTACATGTTATAGCTTTAGTAATATTCCCTTGAACATGGAGAGTTGGGACCCATGGAATGGGGGCCATGCATTATTGCTTGAAAGGGTCTGCATTTGCTCACCCAATCTCACCAATCCTCTCAGTCCCAGGTGTCCAGCCTTATGCCACATCCAGCTGTCATTGTAGATAGGGTCTTTCCAGGTTTCCTCAGACACCCTGAAGGAATTGTAAAGAATTTCCCTGTTTTTTGGTTTTGCTTTTGAAATTCCTTTTTATAGTGGGTTTGAGCTGATTCTCGCTGCCATGTTTATGCCACTCTAGACACACTTGATTCCCTTATGGAGACATATCAATACATAGGTTTTATGTTTCTTACTAGTCAGATATATTCCTCTGTGGGAAATATGGGGTTTTGAGTCTCTTTCACTGAGGAAGGTGTCGGTCTTGTCAATTCCAAAGTTGGTTTTTGAAACGGTCCCTGTGCTTATATCAAACTCTGGTTTTATGCATCACCCCACCTCTCCTTCCCCTTTATGCAGGCATAAGAGTGTTTTATAAATGTGAGACTCTGTTCTCTTTCCTAACTCAGTTCACGTGTAGCCATGTTTACAGGATCTTCATAAGTGATATCTTATGATAAGTTTCTTTTTCTGTGTGACTTATTTGACTTAGAATCATCGTACCTGAATCCACTCACTTTGCTGCTACTGGTCTTATGACATTGATTTCATGGCTGAGGGATATTCCATCGTACGTAAGTACCACAATGTTTTGAACCATTTTTATATTTCCTGGGATATTTAAGGTGTACCCAAGTTGAGGTTCTTGTAGCCAGTGCAGCCCTAAATTTGGAGGTGGCTCTTTCTTATTGATTTTCAGTTTTCCCCAGGTATATTCCCTAGACTGGAAGTGGCCTTGGCTCTGTAGCTCTGTTGTTTACTTGTTTTAGGGAACACAATGCACTCCTCCAGTGAGGCAGTTGGCAATTTACATCCCGCCCATCAGCATAACAAGGCTTCCTGTTCTCCAGGGCCTGTCTTGCCTTTCTGGTTTTTACACATTTTGTGGATGTCCCTTTTGACCGGTGGGAAGTGATACTTCTTTGTAGTGCAGATTTGCATTGCCCGCTTGCTTGCTTGGCCAAAAAGGGCGTATGCGTTTTCTCCTGAATATATTCAGGAGAAAACGCATACGCCCTTTTTGGCCAAGTGCACCATTGTCCAAGTTGTGCCCCTCTTCCTGTGCTTTACAGGCGATTCCAACGTACCTCTTGAAATCTGTTTCCTGCTATTTTGCCTCACTTTCAAGTCCGCCTCGTTGACTTCCCTCAACAGATTTTTGGACGATAGTTGTCCTTTATCACTCTGCCAGTTTGTGAATTGCTGTGCCGCTGAGCTCCATTTCTCAACTCGTTTTTTGTGAGCTCAACGCAAGTCCAAATTTTGGATCCTGTCCTATACTGGTTCCCGGTGGGTGGCTGAGACTTTGGTTAATTCTTCTTCCTGCCGGGAAATTAGAGTGACATGTGCCCGTCCAAATGCCTAACAGCTACTCTCTCATGGGTTCTCCCTCGTCCCTTCCATCCTCTGCCAAATTGGGAACCTGTGCAAACCAGGAGGTTAAAGGCCCTGTCTCTCCAAGTTGGGAGATTGATAGTAAGGCAGTTGGAAAGTCAAACTGGAGCACCAGGAGAGGGACTATTCGTTGAGTTTTAGAAACCTTTCGTATTCACAGTGTGTACATTCTCTAGGTTTTCTGTACATATTATAGCTGTATTAATATTCCCTTGAACATGGAGAGTTGGGACCCATGGAATGGGGCCATGCATTATTGCTTGAAAGGGTCTGCATTTGCTCACCCAATCTCACCAATCCTCTCAGTCCCAAGTGTCCAGCCTTATGCCACATCCAGCTGTCATTGTAGATAGGGTCTTTCCATGTTTCCTCAGACACCCTGAAGGAATTGTAAAGAATTTCCCTGTTTTTTGGTTTTGCTTTTGAAATTCCTTTTTATAGTGGGTTTCAGCTGATTCTCGCTGCCATGTTTATGCCACTCTAGACACACTTGATTCCCTTATGGAGACATATCAATACATAGGTTTTAAGATTCTTACTAGTCAGATATATTCCTCTGTGGGAAATATGGGGTTTTGAGTCTCTTTCACTAAGGAAGGTGTCGGTCTTGTCAATTCCAAAGTTGGTTTTTGAAACGGTCCCTGTGCTTATATCAAACTCTGGTTTTATGCATCACCCCACCTCTCCTTCCCCTTTATGCAGGCATAAGAGTGTTTTCTAAATGTGAGACTCTATTCTCTTTCCTAACTCAGTTCACGTGTAGCCATGTTTACAGGATCTTCATAAGTGATATCTTTTGATAAGTGTCTTTTTCTGTGTGACTTATTTCACTTAGAATCATCGTACCTGAATCCACTCACTTTGCTGCTACTGGTCTTATGACATTGATTTCATGGCTGAGGATTATTCCATGTACGTAAGTACCACAATGTTTTGAACCATTTTTATATTTCCTGGGATATTTAAGGTGTACCCAAGTTGAGGTTCTTGTAGTCAGTGCAGCCCTAAATTTGGAGGTGGCTCTTTCTTATTGATTTTCAGTTTTTCCAAGGTATATTCCCTAGACTGGAAGTGGCCTTGGCTCTGTAGCTCTGTTGTTTACTTGTTTTAGGGAACACAATGCACTCCTCCAGTGAGGCAGTTGGCAATTTACATCCCGCCCATCAGCATAACAAGGCTCCCAGTTCTCCAGGGCCTGTCTTGCCTTTCTGGTTTTTACATATTTTGTGGATGTCCCTTTTGACCGGTGGGAAGTGATACTCTTTGTAGTGCAGATTTGCATTGCCCGCTTGCTTGCTTGGCCAAAAAGGGCGTATGCGTTTTCTCCTGAATATATTCAGGAGAAAACGCATACGCCCTTTTTGGCCAAGTGCACCATTGTCCAAGTTGTGCCCCTCTTCCTGTGCTTTACAGGCGATTCCAACGTACCTCTTGAAATCTGTTTCCTGCTATTTTGCCTCACTTTCAAGTCCGCCTCGTTGACTTCCCTCAACAGATTTTTGGACGATAGTTGTCCTTTATCACTCTGCCAGTTTGTGAATTGCTGTGCCCCTGAGCTCCATTTCTCAACTAGTTTTTTGTGAGCTCAACGCAAGTCCAAAATTTTGGATCCTGTCCTATACTGGTTCCCGGTGGGTGGCTGAGACTTTGGTTAATTCTTCTTCCTGCCAGGAAATTAGAGTGACATGTGCCCGTCCAAATGCCTAACAGCTACTCTCTCATGGGTTCTCCCTCGTCCCTTCCATCCTCTGCCAAATTGGGAACCTGTGCAAACCAGGAGGTTAAAGGGCCTGTCTCTCCAAGTTGGGAGATTGATAGTAAGGCAGTTGGAAAGTCAAACTGGAGCACCAGGAGAGGGACTATTCGTTGAGTTTTAGAAACCTTTCGTATTCACAGTGTGTCCATTCTCTAGGTTTCCTGTACATGTTATAGCTGTAGTAATATTCCCTTGAACCTGGAGAGTTGGGACCCATGGAATGGGGGCCATGCATTATTGCTTGAAAGGGTCTGCATTTGCTCACCCAATCTCACCAATCCTCTCAGTCCCAAGTGTCCAGCCTTATGCCACATCCAGCTGTCATTGTAGATAGGTCTTTCCAGGTTTCCTCAGACACCCTGAAGGAATTGTAAAGAATTTCCCTGTTTTTTGGTTTTGCTTTTGAAATTCCTTTTTATAGTGGGTTTGAGCTGATTCTCGCTGCCATGTTTATGCCACTCTAGACACACTTGATTCCCTTATGGAGACATATCAATACATAGGTTTTAAGATTCTTACTAGTCAGATATATTCCTCTGTGGGAAATATGGGGTTTTGAGTCTCTTTCACTAAGGAAGGTGTCGGTCTTGTCAATTCCAAAGTTGGTTTTTGAAACGGTCCCTGTGCTTATATCAAACTCTGGTTTTATGCATCACCCCACCTCTCCTTCCCCTTTATGCAGGCATAAGAGTGTTTTCTAAATGTGAGACTCTGTTCTCTTTCCTAACTCAGTTCACGTGTAGCCATGTTTACAGGATCTTCATAAGTGATATCTTATGATAAGTTTCTTTTTCTGTGTGACTTATTTCACTTAGAATCATCGTACCTGAATCCACTCACTTTGCTGCTACTGGTCTTATGACATTGATTTCATGGCTGAGGGATATTCCATTGTACGTAAGTACCACAATGTTTTGAACCATTTTTATATTTCCTGGGATATTTAAGGTGTACCCAAGTTGAGGTTCTTGTAGCCAGTGCAGCCCTAAATTTGGAGGTGGCTCTTTCTTATTGATTTTCAGTTTTCCCAAGGTATATTCCCTAGACTGGAAGTGCCCTTGGCTCTGTAGCTCTGTTGTTTACTTGTTTTAGGGAACACAATGCACTCCTCCAGTGAGGCAGTTGGCAATTTACATCCCGCCCATCAGCATAACAAGGCTCCCAGTTCTCCAGGGCCTGTCTTGCCTTTCTGGTTTTTACACATTTTGTGGATGTCCCTTTTGACCGGTGGGAAGTGATACTTCTTTGTAGTGCAGATTTGCATTGCCCGCTTGCTTGCTTGGCCAAAAAGGGCGTATGCGTTTTCTCCTGAATATATTCAGGAGAAAACGCATACGCCCTTTTTGGCCAAGTGCACCATTGTCCAAGTTGTGCCCCTCTTCCTGTGCTTTACAGGCGATTCCAAGGTACCTCTTGAAATCTGTTTCCTGCTATTTTGCCTCGCTTTCAAGTCCGCCTCGTTGACTTCCCTCAACAGATTTTTGGACGATAGTTGTCCTTTATCACTCTGCCAGTTTGTGAATTGCTGTGCCCCTGAGCTCCATTTCTCAACTCATTTTTTGTGAGCTGAACGCAAGTCCAAAATTTTGGATCGTGTCATATACTGGTTCCCGGTGGGTGGCTGAGACTTTGGTTAATTCTTCTTCCTGCCGGGAAATTAGAGTGACATGTGCCCGTCCAAACGCCTAACAGCTACTCTCTCATGGGTTCTCCCTCGTCCCTTCCATCCTCTGCCAAATTGGGAACCTGTGCAAACCAGGAGGTTAAAGGGCCTGTCTCTCCAAGTTGGGAGATTGATAGTAAGGCAGTTGGAAAGTCAAACTGGAGCACCAGGAGAGGGACTATTCGTTGAGTTTTAGAAACCTTTCGTATTCACAGTGTGTCCATTCTCTAGGTTTCCTGTACATGTTATAGCTGTAGTAATATTCCCTTGAACCTGGAGAGTTGGGACCCATGGAATGGGGGCCATGCATTATTGCTTGAAAGGGTCTGCATTTGCTCACCCAATCTCACCAATCCTCTCAGTCCCAGGTGTCCAGCCTTATGCCACATCCAGCTGTCATTGTAGATAGGGTCTTTCCAGGTTTCCTCAGACACCCTGAAGGAATTGTAAAGAATTTCCCTGTTTTTTGGTTTTGCTTTTGAAATTCCTTTTTATAGTGGGTTTGAGCTGATTCTCGCTGCCATGTTTATGCCACTCTAGACACACTTGATTCCCTTATGGAGACATATCAATACATAGGTTTTATGTTTCTTACTAGTCAGATATATTCCTCTGTGGGAAATATGGGGTTTTGAGTCTCTTTCACTGAGGAAGGTGTCGGTCTTGTCAATTCCAAAGTTGGTTTTTGAAACGGTCCCTGTGCTTATATCAAACTCTGGTTTTATGCATCACCCCACCTCTCCTTCCCCTTTATGCAGGCATAAGAGTGTTTTCTAAATGTGAGACTCTGTTCTCTTTCCTAACTCAGTTCACGTGTAGCCATGTTTACAGGATCTTCATAAGTGATATCTTATGATAAGTTTCTTTTTCTGTGTGACTTATTTGACTTAGAATCATCGTACCTGAATCCACTCACTTTGCTGCTACTGGTCTTATGACATTGATTTCATGGCTGAGGGATATTCCATCGTACGTAAGTACCACAATGTTTTGAACCATTTTTATATTTCCTGGGATATTTAAGGTGTACCCAAGTTGAGGTTCTTGTAGCCAGTGCAGCCCTAAATTTGGAGGTGGCTCTTTCTTATTGATTTTCAGTTTTCCCCAGGTATATTCCCTAGACTGGAAGTGGCCTTGGCTCTGTAGCTCTGTTGTTTACTTGTTTTAGGGAACACAATGCACTCCTCCAGTGAGGCAGTTGGCAATTTACATCCCGCCCATCAGCATAACAAGGCTCCCTGTTCTCCAGGGCCTGTCTTGCCTTTCTGGTTTTTACACATTTTGTGGATGTCCCTTTTGACCGGTGGGAAGTGATACTTCTTTGTAGTGCAGATTTGCATTGCCCGCTTGCTTGCTTGGCCAAAAAGGGCGTATGCGTTTTCTCCTGAATATATTCAGGAGAAAACGCATACGCCCTTTTTGGCCAAGTGCACCATTGTCCAAGTTGTGCCCCTCTTCCTGTGCTTTACAGGTGATTCCAACGTACCTCTTGAAATCTGTTTCCTGCTATTTTGCCTCACTTTCAAGTCCGCCTCGTTGACTTCCCTCAACAGATTTTTGGACGATAGTTGTCCTTTATCACTCTGCCAGTTTGTGAATTGCTGTGCCCCTGAGCTCCATTTCTCAACTCGTTTTTTGTGAGCTCAACGCAAGTCCAAAATTTTGGATCCTGTCCTATACTGGTTCCCGGTGGGTGGCTGAGACTTTGGTTAATTCTTCTTCCTGCCGGGAAATTAGAGTGACATGTGCCCGTCCAAATGCCTAACAGCTACTCTCTCATGGGTTCTCTCTCGTCCCTTCCATCCTCTGCCAAATTGGGAACCTGTGCAAACCAGGAGGTTAAAGGGCCTGTCTCTCCAAGTTGGGAGATTGATAGTAAGGCAGTTGGAAAGTCAAACTGGAGCACCAGGAGAGGGACTATTCGTTGAGTTTTAGAAACCTTTCGTATTCACAGTGTGTCCATTCTCTAGGTTTCCTGTACATGTTATAGCTGTAGTAATATTCCCTTGAACCTGGAGAGTTGGGACCCATGGAATGGGGGCCATGCATTATTGCTTGAAAGGGTCTGCATTTGCTCACCCAATCTCACCAATCCTCTCAGTCCCAGGTGTCCAGCCTTATGCCACATCCAGCTGTCATTGTAGATAGGGTCTTTCCAGGTTTCCTCAGACACCCTGAAGGAATTGTAAAGAATTTCCCTGTTTTTTGGTTTTGCTTTTGAAATTCCTTTTTATAGTGGGTTTGAGCTGATTCTCGCTGCCATGTTTATGCCACTCTAGACACACTTGATTCCCTTATGGAGACATATCAATACATAGGTTTTATGTTTCTTACTAGTCAGATATATTCCTCTGTGGGAAATATGGGGTGTTGAGTCTCTTTCACTGAGGAAGGTGTCGGTCTTGTCAATTCCAAAGTTGGTTTTTGAAACGGTCCCTGTGCTTATATCAAACTCTGGTTTTATGCATCACCCCACCTCTCCTTCCCCTTTATGCAGGCATAAGAGTGTTTTCTAAATGTGAGACTCTGTTCTCTTTCCTAACTCAGTTCACGTGTAGCCATGTTTACAGGATCTTCATAAGTGATATCTTATGATAAGTTTCTTTTTCTGTGTGACTTATTTGACTTAGAATCATCGTACCTGAATCCACTCACTTTGCTGCTACTGGTCTTATGACATTGATTTCATGGCTGAGGGATATTCCATCGTACGTAAGTACCACAATGTTTTGAACCATTTTTATATTTCCTGGGATATTTAAGGTGTACCCAAGTTGAGGTTCTTGTAGCCAGTGCAGCCCTAAATTTGGAGGTGGCTCTTTCTTATTGATTTTCAGTTTTCCCCAGGTATATTCCCTAGATTGGAAGTGGCCTTGGCTCTGTAGCTCTGTTGTTTACTTGTTTTAGGGAACACAATGCACTCCTCCAGTGAGGCAGTTGGCAATTTACATCCCGCCCATCAGCATAACAAGGCTCCCTGTTCTCCAGGGCCTGTCTTGCCTTTCTGGTTTTTACACATTTTGTGGATGTCCCTTTTGACCGGTGGGAAGTGATACTTCTTTGTAGTGCAGATTTGCATTGCCCGCTTGCTTGCTTGGCCAAAAAGGGCGTATGCGTTTTCTCCTGAATATATTCAGGAGAAAACGCATACGCCCTTTTTGGCCAAGTGCACCATTGTCCAAGTTGTGCCCCTCTTCCTGTGCTTTACAGGTGATTCCAACGTACCTCTTGAAATCTGTTTCCTGCTATTTTGCCTCACTTTCAAGTCCGCCTCGTTGACTTCCCTCAACAGATTTTTGGACGATAGTTGTCCTTTATCACTCTGCCATTTTGTGAATTGCTGTGCCCCTGAGCTCCATTTCTCAACTCGTTTTTTGTGAGCTCAACGCAAGTCCAAAATTTTGGATCCTGTCCTATACTGGTTCCCGGTGGGTGGCTGTGACTTTGGTTAATTCTTCTTCCTGCCGGGAAATTAGAGTGACATGTGCCCGTCCAAATGCCTAACAGCTACTCTCTCATGGGTTCTCCCTCGTCCCTTCCATCCTCTGCCAAATTGGGAACCTGTGCAAACCAGGAGGTTAAAGGGCCTGTCTCTCCAAGTTGGGAGATTGATAGTAAGGCAGTTGGAAAGTCAAACTGGAGCACCAGGAGAGGGACTATTCGTTGAGTTTTAGAAACCTTTCGTATTCACAGTGTGTACATTCTCTAGGTTTCCTGTACATATTATAGCTGTAGTAATATTCCCTTGAACATGGAGAGTTGGGACCAATGGAATGGGGGCCATGCATTATTGCTTGAAAGGGTCTGCATTTGCTCACCCAATCTCACCAATCCTCTCAGTCCCAAGTGTCCAGCCTTATGCCACATCCAGCTGTCATTGTAGATAGGGTCTTTCCAGGTTTCCTCAGACACCCTGAAGGAATTGTAAAGAATTTCCCTGTTTTTTGGTTTTGCTTTTGAAATTCCTTTTTATAGTGGGTTTGAGCTGATTCTCGCTGCCATGTTTATGCCACTCTAGACACACTTGATTCCCTTATGGAGACATATCAATACATAGGTTTTAAGATTCTTACTAGTCAGATATATTCCTCTGTGGGAAATATGGGGTTTTGAGTCTCTTTCACTAAGGAAGGTGTCGGTCTTGTCAATTCCAAAGTTGGTTTTTGAAACGGTCCCTGTGCTTATATCAAACTCTGGTTTTATGCATCACCCCACCTCTCCTTCCCCTTTATGCAGGCATAAGAGTGTTTTCTAAATGTGAGACTCTGTTCTCTTTCCTAACTCAGTTCACGTGTAGCCATGTTTACAGGATCTTCATAAGTGATATCTTTTGATAAGTGTCTTTTTCTGTGTGACTAATTTCACTTAGAATCATCGTACCTGAATCCACTCACTTTGCTGCTACTGGTCTTATGACATTGATTTCATGGCTGAGGGATATTCCATTGTACGTAAGTACCACAATGTTTTGAACCATTTTTATATTTCCTGGGATATTTAAGGTGTACCCAAGTTGAGGTTCTTGTAGTCAGTGCAGCCCTAAATTTGGAGGTGGCTCTTTCTTATTGATTTTCAGTTTTTCCAAGGTATATTCCCTAGACTGGAAGTGCCCTTGTCTCTGTAGCTCTGTTGTTTACTTGTTTTAGGGAACACAATGCACTCCTCCTTTGAGGCAGTTGGCAATTTACATCCCGCCCATCAGCATAACAAGGCTCCCAGTTCTCCAGGGCCTGTCTTGCCTTTCTGGTTTTTACACATTTTGTGGATGTCCCTTTTGACCGGTGGGAAGTGATACTTCTTTGTAGTGCAGATTTGCATTGCCCACTTGCTTGCTTGGCCAAAAAGGGCGTATGCGTTTTCTCCTGAATATATTCAGGAGAAAACGCATACGCCCTTTTTGGCCAAGTGCACCATTGTCCAAGTTGTGCCCCTCTTCCTGTGCTTTACAGGCGATTCCAAGGTACCTCTTGAAATCTGTTTCCTGCTATTTTGCCTCGCTTTCAAGTCCGCCTCGTTGACTTCCCTCAACAGATTTTTGGACGATAGTTGTCCTTTATCACTCTGCCAGTTTGTGAATTGCTGTGCCCCTGAGCTCCATTTCTCAACTCGTTTTTTGTGAGCTGAACGCAAGTCCAAAATTTTGGATCATGTCCTATACTGGTTCCCGGTGGGTGGCTGAGACTTTGGTTAATTCTTCTTCCTGCCGGGAAATTAGAGTGACATGTGCCCGTCAAAATGCCTAACAGCTACTCTCTCATGGGTTCTCCCTCGTCCCTTCCATCCTCTGCCAAATTGGTAACCTGTGCAAACCAGGAGGTTAAAGGGCCTGTCTCTCCAAGTTGGGAGATTGATAGTAAGGCAGTTGGAAAGTCAAACTGGAGCACCAGGAGAGGGACTATTCGTTGAGTTTTAGAAACCTTTCGTATTCACAGTGTGTCCATTCTCTAGGTTTCCTGTACATGTTATAGCTGTAGTAATATTCCCTTGAACCTGGAGAGTTGGGACCCATGGAATGGGGGCCATGCATTATTGCTTGAAAGGGTCTGCATTTGCTCACCCAATCTCACCAATCCTCTCAGTCCCAAGTGTCCAGCCTTATGCCACATCCAGCTGTCATTGTAGATATGGTCTTTCCAGGTTTCCTCAGACACCCTGAAGGAATTGTAAAGAATTTCCCTGTTTTTAGGTTTTGCTTTTGAAATTCCTTTTTATAGTGGGTTTGAGCTGATTCTCGCTGCCATGTTTATGCCACTCTAGACACACTTGATTCCCTTATGGAGTCATATCAATACATAGGTTTTAAGATTCTTACTAGTCAGATATATTCCTCTGCGGGAAATATGGGGTTTTGAGTCTCTTTCACTGAGGAAGGTGTCGGTCTTGTCAATTCCAACGTTGGTTTTTGAAACGGTCCCTGTGCTTATATCAAACTCTGGTTTTATGCATCACCCCACCTCTCCTTCCCCTTTATGCAGGCATAAGAGTGTTTTCTAAATGTGAGACTCTGTTCTCTTTCCTAACTCAGTTCACGTGTAGCCATGTTTACAGGATCTTCATAAGTGATATCTTATGATAAGTTACTTTTTCTGTGTGACTTATTTCACTTAGAATCATCGTACCTGAATCCACTCACTTTGCTGCTACTGGTCTTATGACATTGATTTCATGGCTGAGGGATATTCCATCGTACGTAAGTACCACAATGTTTTGAACCATTTTTATATTTCCTGGGATATTTAAGGTGTACCCAAGTTGAGGTTCTTGTAGCCAGTGCAGCCCTAAATTTGGAGGTGGCTCTTTCTTATTGATTTTCAGTTTTCCCCAGGTATATTCCCTAGACTGGAAGTGGCCTTGGCTCTGTAGCTCTGTTGTTTACTTGTTTTAGGGAACACAATGCACTCCTCCAGTGAGGCAGTTGGCAATTTACATCCCGCCCATCAGCATAACAAGGCTCCCAGTTCTCCAGGGCCTGTCTTGCCTTTCTGGTTTTTACACATTTTGTGGATGTCCCTTTTGACCGGTGGGAAGTGATACTTCTTTGTAGTGCAGATTTGCATTGCCCGCTTGCTTGCTTGGCCAAAAAGGGCGTATGCGTTTTCTCCTGAATATATTCAGGAGAAAACGCATACGCCCTTTTTGGCCAAGTGCACCATTGTCCAAGTTGTGCCCCTCTTCCTGTGCTTTACAGGCGATTCCAACGTACCTCTTGAAATCTGTTTCCTGCTATTTTGCCTCACTTTCAAATCCGCCTCGTTGACTTCCCTCAACAGATTTTTGGACGATAGTTGTCCTTTATCACTCTGCCAGTTTGTGAATTGCTGTGCCCCTGAGCTCCATTTCTCAACTCGTTTTTTGTGAGCTGAACGCAAGTCCAAAATTTTGGATCCTGTCCTATACTGGTTCCCGGTGGGTGGCTGAGACTTTGGTTAATTCTTCTTCCTGCCGGGAAATTAGAGTGACATGTGCCCGTCCAAATGCCTAACAGCTACTCTCTCATGGGTTCTCCCTCGTCCCTTCCATCCTCTGCCAAATTGGGAACCTGTGCAAACCAGGAGGTTAAAGGGCCTGTCTCTCCAAGTTGGGAGATTGATAGTAAGGCAGTTGGAAAGTCAAACTGGAGCACCAGGAGAGGGACTATTCGTTGAGTTTTACAAACCTTTCGTATTCACAGTGTGTACATTCTCTAGGTTTCCTGTACATGTTATAGCTGTAGTAATATTCCCTTGAACATGGAGAGTTGGGACCCATGGAATGGGGGCCATGCATTATTGCTTGAAAGGGTCTGCATTTGCTCACCCAATCTCACCAATCCTCTCAGTCCCAAGTGTCCAGCCTTATGCCACATCCAGCTGTCATTGTAGATAGGGTCTTTCCAGGTTTCCTCAGACACCCTGAAGGAATTGTAAAGAATTTCCCTGTTTTTTGGTTTTGCTTTTGAAATTCCTTTTTATAGTGGGTTTGAGCTGATTCTCGCTGCCATGTTTATGCCACTCTAGACACACTTGATTCCCTTATGGAGACATATCAATACATAGGTTTTAAGATTCTTACTAGTCAGATATATTCCTCTGTGGGAAATATGGGGTTTTGAGTCTCTTTCACTAAGGAAGGTGTCGGTCTTGACAATTCCAAAGTTGGTTTTTGAAACGGTCCCTGTGCTTATATCAAACTCTGGTTTTATGCATCACCCCACCTCTCCTTCCCCTTTATGCAGGCATAAGAGTGTTTTCTAAATGTGAGACTCTGTTCTCTTTCCTAACTCAGTTCACGTGTAGCCATGTTTACAGGATCTTCATAAGTGATATCTTATGATAAGTTTCTTTTTCTGTGTGACTTATTTCACTTAGAATCATCGTACCTGAATCCACTCACTTTGCTGCTACTGGTCTTATGACATTGATTTCATGGCTGAGGGATATTCCATTGTACGTAAGTACCACAATGTTTTGAACCATTTTTATATTTCCTGGGATATTTAAGGTGTACCCAAGTTGAGGTTCTTGTAGCCAGTGCAGCCCTAAATTTGGAGGTGGCTCTTTCTTATTGATTTTCAGTTTTCCCAAGGTATATTCCCTAGACTGGAAGTGCCCTTGGCTCTGTAGCTCTGTTGTTTACTTGTTTTAGGGAACACAATGCACTCCTCCAGTGAGGCAGTTGGCAATTTACATCCCGCCCATCAGCATAACAAGGCTCCCAGTTCTCCAGGGCCTGTCTTGCCTTTCTGGTTTTTACACATTTTGTGGATGTCCCTTTTGACCGGTGGGAAGTGATACTTCTTTGTAGTGCAGATTTGCATTGCCCGCTTGCTTGCTTGGCCAAAAAGGGCGTATGCGTTTTCTCCTGAATATATTCAGGAGAAAACGCATACGCCCTTTTTGGCCAAGTGCACCATTGTCCAAGTTGTGCCCCTCTTCCTGTGCTTTACAGGCGATTCCAAGGTACCTCTTGAAATCTGTTTCCTGCTATTTTGCCTCGCTTTCAAGTCCGCCTCGTTGACTTCCCTCAACAGATTTTTGGACGATAGTTGTCCTTTATCACTCTGCCAGTTTGTGAATTGCTGTGCCCCTGAGCTCCATTTCTCAACTCATTTTTTGTGAGCTGAACGCAAGTCCAAAATTTTGGATCGTGTCGTATACTGGTTCCCGGTGGGTGGCTGAGACTTTGGTTAATTCTTCTTCCTGCCGGGAAATTAGAGTGACATGTGCCCGTCCAAACGCCTAACAGCTACTCTCTCATGGGTTCTCCCTCGTCCCTTCCATCCTCTGCCAAATTGGGAACCTGTGCAAACCAGGAGGTTAAAGGGCCTGTCTCTCCAAGTTGGGAGATTGATAGTAAGGCAGTTGGAAAGTCAAACTGGAGCACCAGGAGAGGGACTATTCGTTGAGTTTTAGAAACCTTTCGTATTCACAGTGTGTCCATTCTCTAGGTTTCCTGTACATGTTATAGCTGTAGTAATATTCCCTTGAACCTGGAGAGTTGGGACCCATGGAATGGGGGCCATGCATTATTGCTTGAAAGGGTCTGCATTTGCTCACCCAATCTCACCAATCCTCTCAGTCCCAGGTGTCCAGCCTTATGCCACATCCAGCTGTCATTGTAGATAGGGTCTTTCCAGGTTTCCTCAGACACCCTGAAGGAATTGTAAAGAATTTCCCTGTTTTTTGGTTTTGCTTTTGAAATTCCTTTTTATAGTGGGTTTGAGCTGATTCTCGCTGCCATGTTTATGCCACTCTAGACACACTTGATTCCCTTATGGAGACATATCAATACATAGGTTTTATGTTTCTTACTAGTCAGATATATTCCTCTGTGGGAAATATGGGGTTTTGAGTCTCTTTCACTGAGGAAGGTGTCGGTCTTGTCAATTCCAAAGTTGGTTTTTGAAACGGTCCCTGTGCTTATATCAAACTCTGGTTTTATGCATCACCCCACCTCTCCTTCCCCTTTATGCAGGCATAAGAGTGTTTTCTAAATGTGAGACTCTGTTCTCTTTCCTAACTCAGTTCACGTGTAGCCATGTTTACAGGATCTTCATAAGTGATATCTTATGATAAGTTTCTTTTTCTGTGTGACTTATTTGACTTAGAATCATCGTACCTGAATCCACTCACTTTGCTGCTACTGGTCTTATGACATTGATTTCATGGCTGAGGGATATTCCATCGTACGTAAGTACCACAATGTTTTGAACCATTTTTATATTTCCTGGGATATTTAAGGTGTACCCAAGTTGAGGTTCTTGTAGCCAGTGCAGCCCTAAATTTGGAGGTGGCTCTTTCTTATTGATTTTCAGTTTTCCCCAGGTATATTCCCTAGACTGGAAGTGGCCTTGGCTCTGTAGCTCTGTTGTTTACTTGTTTTAGGGAACACAATGCACTCCTCCAGTGAGGCAGTTGGCAATTTACATCCCGCCCATCAGCATAACAAGGCTCCCTGTTCTCCAGGGCCTGTCTTGCCTTTCTGGTTTTTACACATTTTGTGGATGTCCCTTTTGACCGGTGGGAAGTGATACTTCTTTGTAGTGCAGATTTGCATTGCCCGCTTGCTTGCTTGGCCAAAAAGGGCGTATGCGTTTTCTCCTGAATATATTCAGGAGAAAACGCATACGCCCTTTTTGGCCAAGTGCACCATTGTCCAAGTTGTGCCCCTCTTCCTGTGCTTTACAGGTGATTCCAACGTACCTCTTGAAATCTGTTTCCTGCTATTTTGCCTCACTTTCAAGTCCAACTCGTTGACTTCCCTCAACAGATTTTTGGACGATAGTTGTCCTTTATCACTCTGCCAGTTTGTGAATTGCTGTGCCCCTGAGCTCCATTTCTCAACTCGTTTTTTGTGAGCTCAACGCAAGTCCAAAATTTTGGATCCTGTCCTATACTGGTTCCCGGTGGGTGGCTGAGACTTTGGTTAATTCTTCTTCCTGCCGGGAAATTAGAGTGACATGTGCCCGTCCAAATGCCTAACAGCTACTCTCTCATGGGTTCTCTCTCGTCCCTTCCATCCTCTGCCAAATTGGGAACCTGTGCAAACCAGGAGGTTAAAGGGCCTGTCTCTCCAAGTTGGGAGATTGATAGTAAGGCAGTTGGAAAGTCAAACTGGAGCACCAGGAGAGGGACTATTCGTTGAGTTTTAGAAACCTTTCGTATTCACAGTGTGTCCATTCTCTAGGTTTCCTGTACATGTTATAGCTGTAGTAATATTCCCTTGAACCTGGAGAGTTGGGACCCATGGAATGGGGGCCATGCATTATTGCTTGAAAGGGTCTGCATTTGCTCACCCAATCTCACCAATCCTCTCAGTCCCAGGTGTCCAGCCTTATGCCACATCCAGCTGTCATTGTAGATAGGGTCTTTCCAGGTTTCCTCAGACACCCTGAAGGAATTGTAAAGAATTTCCCTGTTTTTTGGTTTTGCTTTTGAAATTCCTTTTTATAGTGGGTTTGAGCTGATTCTCGCTGCCATGTTTATGCCACTCTAGACACACTTGATTCCCTTATGGAGACATATCAATACATAGGTTTTATGTTTCTTACTAGTCAGATATATTCCTCTGTGGGAAATATGGGGTGTTGAGTCTCTTTCACTGAGGAAGGTGTCGGTCTTGTCAATTCCAAAGTTGGTTTTTGAAACGGTCCCTGTGCTTATATCAAACTCTGGTTTTATGCATCACCCCACCTCTCCTTCCCCTTTATGCAGGCATAAGAGTGTTTTCTAAATGTGAGACTCTGTTCTCTTTCCTAACTCAGTTCACGTGTAGCCATGTTTACAGGATCTTCATAAGTGATATCTTATGATAAGTTTCTTTTTCTGTGTGACTTATTTGACTTAGAATCATCGTACCTGAATCCACTCACTTTGCTGCTACTGGTCTTATGACATTGATTTCATGGCTGAGGGATATTCCATCGTACGTAAGTACCACAATGTTTTGAACCATTTTTATATTTCCTGGGATATTTAAGGTGTACCCAAGTTGAGGTTCTTGTAGCCAGTGCAGCCCTAAATTTGGAGGTGGCTCTTTCTTATTGATTTTCAGTTTTCCCCAGGTATATTCCCTAGATTGGAAGTGGCCTTGGCTCTGTAGCTCTGTTGTTTACTTGTTTTAGGGAACACAATGCACTCCTCCAGTGAGGCAGTTGGCAATTTACATCCCGCCCATCAGCATAACAAGGCTCCCTGTTCTCCAGGGCCTGTCTTGCCTTTCTGGTTTTTACACATTTTGTGGATGTCCCTTTTGACCGGTGGGAAGTGATACTTCTTTGTAGTGCAGATTTGCATTGCCCACTTGCTTGCTTGGCCAAAAAGGGCGTATGCGTTTTCTCCTGAATATATTCAGGAGAAAACGCATACGCCCTTTTTGGCCAAGTGCACCATTGTCCAAGTTGTGCCCCTCTTCCTGTGCTTTACAGGCGATTCCAAGGTACCTCTTGAAATCTGTTTCCTGCTATTTTGCCTCGCTTTCAAGTCCGCTTCGTTGACTTCCCTCAACAGATTTTTGGACGATAGTTGTCCTTTATCACTCTGCCAGTTTGTGAATTGCTGTGCCCCTGAGCTCCATTTCTCAACTCGTTTTTTGTGAGCTGAACGCAAGTCCAAAATTTTGGATCATGTCCTATACTGGTTCCCGGTGGGTGGCTGAGACTTTGGTTAATTCTTCTTCCTGCCGGGAAATTAGAGTGACATGTGCCCGTCAAAATGCCTAACAGCTACTCTCTCATGGGTTCTCCCTCGTCCCTTCCATCCTCTGCCAAATTGGTAACCTGTGCAAACCAGGAGGTTAAAGGGCCTGTCTCTCCAAGTTGGGAGATTGATAGTAAGGCAGTTGGAAAGTCAAACTGGAGCACCAGGAGAGGGACTATTCGTTGAGTTTTAGAAACCTTTCGTATTCACAGTGTGTCCATTCTCTAGGTTTCCTGTACATGTTATAGCTGTAGTAATATTCCCTTGAACCTGGAGAGTTGGGACCCATGGAATGGGGGCCATGCATTATTGCTTGAAAGGGTCTGCATTTGCTCACCCAATCTCACCAATCTTCTCAGTCCCAAGTGTCCAGCCTTATGCCACATCCAGCTGTCATTGTAGATATGGTCTTTCCAGGTTTCCTCAGACACCCTGAAGGAATTGTAAATAATTTCCCTGTTTTTAGGTTTTGCTTTTGAAATTCCTTTTTATAGTGGGTTTGAGCTGATTCTCGCTGCCATGTTTATGCCACTCTAGACACACTTGATTCCCTTATGGAGACATATCAATACATAGGTTTTAAGATTCTTACTAGTCAGATATATTCCTCTGTGGGAAATATGGGGTTTTGAGTCTCTTTCACTGAGGAAGGTGTCGGTCTTGTCAATTCCAACGTTGGTTTTTGAAACGGTCCCTGTGCTTATATCAAACTCTGGTTTTATGCATCACCCCACCTCTCCTTCCCCTTTATGCAGGCATAAGAGTGTTTTCTAAATGTGAGACTCTGTTCTCTTTCCTAACTCAGTTCACGTGTAGCCATGTTTACAGGATCTTCATAAGTGATATCTTATGATAAGTTACTTTTTCTGTGTGACTTATTTCACTTAGAATCATCGTACCTGAATCCACTCACTTTGCTGCTACTGGTCTTATGACATTGATTTCATGGCTGAGGGATATTCCATCGTACGTAAGTACCACAATGTTTTGAACCATTTTTATATTTCCTGGGATATTTAAGGTGTACCCAAGTTGAGGTTCTTGTAGCCAGTGCAGCCCTAAATTTGGAGGTGGCTCTTTCTTATTGATTTTCAGTTTTCCCCAGGTATATTCCCTAGACTGGAAGTGGCCTTGGCTCTGTAGCTCTGTTGTTTACTTGTTTTAGGGAACACAATGCACTCCTCCAGTGAGGCAGTTGGCAATTTACATCCCGCCCATCAGCATAACAAGGCTCCCAGTTCTCCAGGGCCTGTCTTGCCTTTCTGGTTTTTACACATTTTGTGGATGTCCCTTTTGACCGGTGGGAAGTGATACTTCTTTGTAGTGCAGATTTGCATTGCCCGCTTGCTTGCTTGGCCAAAAAGGGCGTATGCGTTTTCTCCTGAATATATTCAGGAGAAAACGCATACGCCCTTTTTGGCCAAGTGCACCATTGTCCAAGTTGTGCCCCTCTTCCTGTGCTTTACAGGCGATTCCAACGTACCTCTTGAAATCTGTTTCCTGCTATTTTGCCTCACTTTCAAATCCGCCTCGTTGACTTCCCTCAACAGATTTTTGGACGATAGTTGTCCTTTATCACTCTGCCAGTTTGTGAATTGCTGTGCCCCTGAGCTCCATTTCTCAACTCGTTTTTTTGTGAGCTGAACGCAAGTCCAAAATTTTGGATCCTGTCCTATACTGGTTCCCGGTGGGTGGCTGAGACTTTGGTTAATTCTTCTTCCTGCCGGGAAATTAGAGTGACATGTGCCCGTCCAAATGCCTAACAGCTACTCTCTCATGGGTTCTCCCTCGTCCCTTCCATCCTCTGCCAAATTGGGAACCTGTGCAAACCAGGAGGTTAAAGGGCCTGTCTCTCCAAGTTGGGAGATTGATAGTAAGGCAGTTGGAAAGTCAAACTGGAGCACCAGGAGAGGGACTATTCGTTGAGTTTTACAAACCTTTCGTATTCACAGTGTGTACATTCTCTAGGTTTCCTGTACATGTTATAGCTGTAGTAATATTCCCTTGAACATGGAGAGTTGGGACCCATGGAATGGGGGCCATGCATTATTGCTTGAAAGGGTCTGCATTTGCTCACCCAATCTCACCAATCCTCTCAGTCCCAAGTGTCCAGCCTTATGCCACATCCAGCTGTCATTGTAGATATGGTCTTTCCAGGTTTCCTCAGACACCCTGAAGGAATTGTAAAGAATTTCCCTGTTTTTAGGTTTTGCTTTTGAAATTCCTTTTTATAGTGGGTTTGAGCTGATTCTCGCTGCCATGTTTATGCCACTCTAGACACACTTGATTCCCTTATGGAGACATATCAATACATAGGTTTTAAGATTCTTACTAGTCAGATATATTCCTCTGTGGGAAATATGGGGTTTTGAGTCTCTTTCACTAAGGAAGGTGTCGGTCTTGACAATTCCAAAGTTGGTTTTTGAAACGGTCCCTGTGCTTATATCAAACTCTGGTTTTATGCATCACCCCACCTCTCCTTCCCCTTTATGCAGGCATAAGAGTGTTTTCTAAATGTGAGACTCTGTTCTCTTTCCTAACTCAGTTCACGTGTAGCCATGTTTACAGGATCTTCATAAGTGATATCTTATGATAAGTTTCTTTTTCTGTGTGACTTATTTCACTTAGAATCATCGTACCTGAATCCACTCACTTTGCTGCTACTGGTCTTATGACATTGATTTCATGGCTGAGGGATATTCCATTGTACGTAAGTACCACAATGTTTTGAACCAATTTTATATTTCCTGGGATATTTAAGGTGTACCCAAGTTGAGGTTCTTGTAGTCAGTGCAGCCCTAAATTAGGAGGTGGCTCTTTCTTATTGATTTTCAGTTTTCCCAAGGTATATTCCCTAGACTGGAAGTGGCCTTGGCTCTGTAGCTCTGTTGTTTACTTGTTTTAGGGAACACAATGCACTCCTCCAGTGAGGCAGTTTGCAATTTACATCCCGCCCATCAGCATAACAAGGCTCCCAGTTCTCCAGGGCCTGTCTTGCCTTTCTGGTTTTTACACATTTTGTGGATGTCCCTTTTGACCGGTGGGAAGTGATACTTCTTTGTAGTGCAGATTTGCATTGCCCGCTTGCTTGCTTGGCCAAAAAGGGCGTATGCGTTTTCTCCTGAATATATTCAGGAGAAAACGCATACGCCCTTTTTGGCCAAGTGCACCATTGTCCAAGTTGTGCCCCTCTTCCTGTGCTTTACAGGCGATTCCAACGTACCTCTTGAAATCTGTTTCCTGCTATTTTGCCTCGCTTTCAAGTCCACCTCGTTGTCTTCCCTCAACAGATTTTTGGACGATAGTTGTCCTTTATCACTCTGCCAGTTTGTGAATTGCTGTGCCCCTGAGCTCCATTTCTCAACTCGTTTTTTGTGAGCTGAACGCAAGTCCAAAATTTTGGATCATGTCCTATACTGGTTCCTGGTGGGTGGCTGAGACTTTGGTTAATTCTTCTTCCTGCCGGGAAATTAGAGTGACATGTGCCCGTCCAAATGCCTAACAGCTACTCTCTCATGGGTTCTCCCTCGTCCCTTCCATCCTCTGCCAAATTGGGAACCTGTGCAAACCAGGAGGTTAAAGGGCCTGTCTCTCCAAGTTGGGAGATTGATAGTAAGGCAGTTGGAAAGTCAAACTGGAGCACCAGGAGAGGGACTATTCGTTGAGTTTTAGAAACCTTTCGTATTCACAGTGTGTCCATTCTCTAGGTTTCCTGTACATGTTATAGATGTAGAAATATTCCCTTGAACCTGGAGAGTTGGGACCCATGGAATGGGGGCCATGCATTATTGCTTGAAAGGGTCTGCATTTGCTCACCCAATCTCACCAATCCTCTCAGTCCCAAGTGTCCAGCCTTATGCCACATCCAGCTGTCATTGTAGACAGGGTCTTTCCAGGTTTCCTCAGACACCCTGAAGGAATTGTAAAGAATTTCCCTGTTTTATGGTTTTGCTTTTGAAATTCCTTTTTATAGTGGGTTTGAGCTGATTCTCGCTGCCATGTTTATGCCACTCTAGACACACTTGATTCCCTTATGGAGTCATATCAATACATAGGTTTTAAGATTCTTACTAGTCAGATATATTCCTCTGCGGGAAATATGGGGTTTTGAGTCTCTTTCACTAAGGAAGGTGTCGGTCTTGTCAATTCCAAAGTTGGTTTTTGAAACGGTCCCTGTGCTTATATCAAACTCTGGTTTTATGCATCACCCCACCTCTCCTTCCCTTTTATGCAGGCATAAGAGTGTTTTCTAAATGTGAGACTCTGTTCTCTTTCCTAACTCAGTTCACGTGTAGCCATGTTTACAGGATCTTCATAAGTGATATCTTATGATAAGTTTCTTTTTCTGTGTGACTTATTTCACTTAGAATCATCGTACCTGAATCCACTCACTTTGCTGCTACTGGTCTTATGACATTGATTTCATGGCTGAGGGATATTCCATTGTACGTAAGTACCACAATGTTTTGAACCATTTTTATATTTCCTGGGATATTTAAGGTGTACCCAAGTTGAGGTTCTTGTAGCCAGTGCAGCCCTAAATTTGGAGGTGGCTCTTTCTTATTGATTTTCAGTTTTCCCAAGGTATATTCCCTAGACTGGAAGTGCCCTTGGCTCTGTAGCTCTGTTGTTTACTTGTTTTAGGGAACACAATGCACTCCTCCAGTGAGGCAGTTGGCAATTTACATCCCGCCCATCAGCATAACAAGGCTCCCAGTTCTCCAGGGCCTGTCTTGCCTTTCTGGTTTTTACACATTTTGTGGATGTCCCTTTTGACCGGTGGGAAGTGATACTTCTTTGTAGTGCAGATTTGCATTGCCCGCTTGCTTGCTTGGCCAAAAAGGGCATATGCATTTACTCCTGAATATATTCAGGCGAAAACGCATACGCCCTTTTTGGCCAAGTGCACCATTGTCCAAGTTGTGCCCCTCTTCCTGTGCTTTACAGGCGATTCCAAGGTACCTCTTGAAATCTGTTTCCTGCTATTTTGCCTCGCTTTCAAGTCCGCCTCGTTGACTTCCCTCAACAGATTTTTGGACGATAGTTGTCCTTTATCACTCTGCCAGTTTGTGAATTGCTGTGCCCCTGAGCTCCATTTCTCAACTCATTTTTTGTGAGCTGAACGCAAGTCCAAAATTTTGGATCGTGTCATATACTGGTTCCCGGTGGGTGGCTGAGACTTTGGTTAATTCTTCTTCCTGCCGGGAAATTAGAGTGACATGTGCCCGTCCAAATGCCTAACAGCTACTCTCTCATGGGTTCTCCCTCGTCCCTTCCATCCTCTGCCAAATTTGGAACCTGTGCAAACCAGGAGGTTAAAGGGCCTGTCTCTCCAAGTTGGGAGATTGATAGTAAGGCAGTTGGAAAGTCAAACTGGAGCACCAGGAGAGGGACTATTCGTTGAGTTTTAGAAACCTTTCGTATTCACAGTGTGTCCATTCTCTAGGTTTCCTGTACATGTTATAGCTGTAGTAATATTCCCTTGAACCTGGAGAGTTGGGACCCATGGAATGGGGGCCATGCATTATTGCTTGAAAGGGTCTGCATTTGCTCACCCAATCTCACCAATCCTCTCAGTCCCAGGTGTCCAGCCTTATGCCACATCCAGCTGTCATTGTAGATAGGGTCTTTCCAGGTTTCCTCAGACACCCTGAAGGAATTGTAAAGAATTTCCCTGTTTTTTGGTTTTGCTTTTGAAATTCCTTTTTATAGTGGGTTTGAGCTGATTCTCGCTGCCATGTTTATGCCACTCTAGACACACTTGATTCCCTTATGGAGACATATCAATACATAGGTTTTATGTTTCTTACTAGTCAGATATATTCCTCTGTGGGAAATATGGGGTTTTGAGTCTCTTTCACTGAGGAAGGTGTCGGTCTTGTCAATTCCAAAGTTGGTTTTTGAAACGGTCCCTGTGCTTATATCAAACTCTGGTTTTATGCATCACCCCACCTCTCCTTCCCCTTTATGCAGGCATAAGAGTGTTTTCTAAATGTGAGACTCTGTTCTCTTTCCTAACTCAGTTCACGTGTAGCCATGTTTACAGGATCTTCATAAGTGATATCTTATGATAAGTTTCTTTTTCTGTGTGACTTATTTGACTTAGAATCATCGTACCTGAATCCACTCACTTTGCTGCTACTGGTCTTATGACATTGATTTCATGGCTGAGGGATATTCCATCGTACGTAAGTACCACAATGTTTTGAACCATTTTTATATTTCCTGGGATATTTAAGGTGTACCCAAGTTGAGGTTCTTGTAGCCAGTGCAGCCCTAAATTTGGAGGTGGCTCTTTCTTATTGATTTTCAGTTTTCCCCAGGTATATTCCCTAGACTGGAAGTGGCCTTGGCTCTGTAGCTCTGTTGTTTACTTGTTTTAGGGAACACAATGCACTCCTCCAGTGAGGCAGTTGGCAATTTACATCCCGCCCATCAGCATAACAAGGCTCCCTGTTCTCCAGGGCCTGTCTTGCCTTTCTGGTTTTTACACATTTTGTGGATGTCCCTTTTGACCGGTGGGAAGTGATACTTCTTTGTAGTGCAGATTTGCATTGCCCGCTTGCTTGCTTGGCCAAAAAGGGCGTATGCGTTTTCTCCTGAATATATTCAGGAGAAAACGCATACGCCCTTTTTGGCCAAGTGCACCATTGTCCAAGTTGTGCCCCTCTTCCTGTGCTTTACAGGTGATTCCAACGTACCTCTTGAAATCTGTTTCCTGCTATTTTGCCTCACTTTCAAGTCCGCCTCGTTGACTTCCCTCAACAGATTTTTGGACGATAGTTGTCCTTTATCACTCTGCCAGTTTGTGAATTGCTGTGCCCCTGAGCTCCATTTCTCAACTCGTTTTTTGTGAGCTCAACGCAAGTCCAAAATTTTGGATCCTGTCCTATACTGGTTCCCGGTGGGTGGCTGAGACTTTGGTTAATTCTTCTTCCTGCCGGGAAATTAGAGTGACATGTGCCCGTCCAAATGCCTAACAGCTACTCTCTCATGGGTTCTCTCTCGTCCCTTCCATCCTCTGCCAAATTGGGAACCTGTGCAAACCAGGAGGTTAAAGGGCCTGTCTCTCCAAGTTGGGAGATTGATAGTAAGGCAGTTGGAAAGTCAAACTGGAGCACCAGGAGAGGGACTATTCGTTGAGTTTTAGAAACCTTTCGTATTCACAGTGTGTCCATTCTCTAGGTTTCCTGTACATGTTATAGCTGTAGTAATATTCCCTTGAACCTGGAGAGTTGGGACCCATGGAATGGGGGCCATGCATTATTGCTTGAAAGGGTCTGCATTTGCTCACCCAATCTCACCAATCCTCTCAGTCCCAGGTGTCCAGCCTTATGCCACATCCAGCTGTCATTGTAGATAGGGTCTTTCCAGGTTTCCTCAGACACCCTGAAGGAATTGTAAAGAATTTCCCTGTTTTTTGGTTTTGCTTTTGAAATTCCTTTTTATAGTGGGTTTGAGCTGATTCTCGCTGCCATGTTTATGCCACTCTAGACACACTTGATTCCCTTATGGAGACATATCAATACATAGGTTTTATGTTTCTTACTAGTCAGATATATTCCTCTGTGGGAAATATGGGGTGTTGAGTCTCTTTCACTGAGGAAGGTGTCGGTCTTGTCAATTCCAAAGTTGGTTTTTGAAACGGTCCCTGTGCTTATATCAAACTCTGGTTTTATGCATCACCCCACCTCTCCTTCCCCTTTATGCAGGCATAAGAGTGTTTTCTAAATGTGAGACTCTGTTCTCTTTCCTAACTCAGTTCACGTGTAGCCATGTTTACAGGATCTTCATAAGTGATATCTTATGATAAGTTTCTTTTTCTGTGTGACTTATTTGACTTAGAATCATCGTACCTGAATCCACTCACTTTGCTGCTACTGGTCTTATGACATTGATTTCATGGCTGAGGGATATTCCATCGTACGTAAGTACCACAATGTTTTGAACCATTTTTATATTTCCTGGGATATTTAAGGTGTACCCAAGTTGAGGTTCTTGTAGCCAGTGCAGCCCTAAATTTGGAGGTGGCTCTTTCTTATTGATTTTCAGTTTTCCCCAGGTATATTCCCTAGATTGGAAGTGGCCTTGGCTCTGTAGCTCTGTTGTTTACTTGTTTTAGGGAACACAATGCACTCCTCCAGTGAGGCAGTTGGCAATTTACATCCCGCCCATCAGCATAACAAGGCTCCCTGTTCTCCAGGGCCTGTCTTGCCTTTCTGGTTTTTACACATTTTGTGGATGTCCCTTTTGACCGGTGGGAAGTGATACTTCTTTGTAGTGCAGATTTGCATTGCCCACTTGCTTGCTTGGCCAAAAAGGGCGTATGCGTTTTCTCCTGAATATATTCAGGAGAAAACGCATACGCCCTTTTTGGCCAAGTGCACCATTGTCCAAGTTGTGCCCCTCTTCCTGTGCTTTACAGGCGATTCCAAGGTACCTCTTGAAATCTGTTTCCTGCTATTTTGCCTCGCTTTCAAGTCCGCTTCGTTGACTTCCCTCAACAGATTTTTGGACGATAGTTGTCCTTTATCACTCTGCCAGTTTGTGAATTGCTGTGCCCCTGAGCTCCATTTCTCAACTCGTTTTTTGTGAGCTGAACGCAAGTCCAAAATTTTGGATCATGTCCTATACTGGTTCCCGGTGGGTGGCTGAGACTTTGGTTAATTCTTCTTCCTGCCGGGAAATTAGAGTGACATGTGCCCGTCAAAATGCCTAACAGCTACTCTCTCATGGGTTCTCCCTCGTCCCTTCCATCCTCTGCCAAATTGGTAACCTGTGCAAACCAGGAGGTTAAAGGGCCTGTCTCTCCAAGTTGGGAGATTGATAGTAAGGCAGTTGGAAAGTCAAACTGGAGCACCAGGAGAGGGACTATTCGTTGAGTTTTAGAAACCTTTCGTATTCACAGTGTGTCCATTCTCTAGGTTTCCTGTACATGTTATAGCTGTAGTAATATTCCCTTGAACCTGGAGAGTTGGGACCCATGGAATGGGGGCCATGCATTATTGCTTGAAAGGGTCTGCATTTGCTCACCCAATCTCACCAATCTTCTCAGTCCCAAGTGTCCAGCCTTATGCCACATCCAGCTGTCATTGTAGATATGGTCTTTCCAGGTTTCCTCAGACACCCTGAAGGAATTGTAAAGAATTTCCCTGTTTTTAGGTTTTGCTTTTGAAATTCCTTTTTATAGTGGGTTTGAGCTGATTCTCGCTGCCATGTTTATGCCACTCTAGACACACTTGATTCCCTTATGGAGACATATCAATACATAGGTTTTAAGATTCTTACTAGTCAGATATATTCCTCTGTGGGAAATATGGGGTTTTGAGTCTCTTTCACTGAGGAAGGTGTCGGTCTTGTCAATTCCAACGTTGGTTTTTGAAACGGTCCCTGTGCTTATATCAAACTCTGGTTTTATGCATCACCCCACCTCTCCTTCCCCTTTATGCAGGCATAAGAGTGTTTTCTAAATGTGAGACTCTGTTCTCTTTCCTAACTCAGTTCACGTGTAGCCATGTTTACAGGATCTTCATAAGTGATATCTTATGATAAGTTACTTTTTCTGTGTGACTTATTTCACTTAGAATCATCGTACCTGAATCCACTCACTTTGCTGCTACTGGTCTTATGACATTGATTTCATGGCTGAGGGATATTCCATCGTACGTAAGTACCACAATGTTTTGAACCATTTTTATATTTCCTGGGATATTTAAGGTGTACCCAAGTTGAGGTTCTTGTAGCCAGTGCAGCCCTAAATTTGGAGGTGGCTCTTTCTTATTGATTTTCAGTTTTCCCCAGGTATATTCCCTAGACTGGAAGTGGCCTTGGCTCTGTAGCTCTGTTGTTTACTTGTTTTAGGGAACACAATGCACTCCTCCAGTGAGGCAGTTGGCAATTTACATCCCGCCCATCAGCATAACAAGGCTCCCAGTTCTCCAGGGCCTGTCTTGCCTTTCTGGTTTTTACACATTTTGTGGATGTCCCTTTTGACCGGTGGGAAGTGATACTTCTTTGTAGTGCAGATTTGCATTGCCCGCTTGCTTGCTTGGCCAAAAAGGGCGTATGCGTTTTCTCCTGAATATATTCAGGAGAAAACGCATACGCCCTTTTTGGCCAAGTGCACCATTGTCCAAGTTGTGCCCCTCTTCCTGTGCTTTACAGGCGATTCCAACGTACCTCTTGAAATCTGTTTCCTGCTATTTTGCCTCACTTTCAAATCCGCCTCGTTGACTTCCCTCAACAGATTTTTGGACGATAGTTGTCCTTTATCACTCTGCCAGTTTGTGAATTGCTGTGCCCCTGAGCTCCATTTCTCAACTCGTTTTTTGTGAGCTGAACGCAAGTCCAAAATTTTGGATCCTGTCCTATACTGGTTCCCGGTGGGTGGCTGAGACTTTGGTTAATTCTTCTTCCTGCCGGGAAATTAGAGTGACATGTGCCCGTCCAAATGCCTAACAGCTACTCTCTCATGGGTTCTCCCTCGTCCCTTCCATCCTCTGCCAAATTGGGAACCTGTGCAAACCAGGAGGTTAAAGGGCCTGTCTCTCCAAGTTGGGAGATTGATAGTAAGGCAGTTGGAAAGTCAAACTGGAGCACCAGGAGAGGGACTATTCGTTGAGTTTTACAAACCTTTCGTATTCACAGTGTGTACATTCTCTAGGTTTCCTGTACATGTTATAGCTGTAGTAATATTCCCTTGAACATGGAGAGTTGGGACCCATGGAATGGGGGCCATGCATTATTGCTTGAAAGGGTCTGCATTTGCTCACCCAATCTCACCAATCCTCTCAGTCCCAAGTGTCCAGCCTTATGCCACATCCAGCTGTCATTGTAGATATGGTCTTTCCAGGTTTCCTCAGACACCCTGAAGGAATTGTAAAGAATTTCCCTGTTTTTAGGTTTTGCTTTTGAAATTCCTTTTTATAGTGGGTTTGAGCTGATTCTCGCTGCCATGTTTATGCCACTCTAGACACACTTGATTCCCTTATGGAGACATATCAATACATAGGTTTTAAGATTCTTACTAGTCAGATATATTCCTCTGTGGGAAATATGGGGTTTTGAGTCTCTTTCACTAAGGAAGGTGTCGGTCTTGACAATTCCAAAGTTGGTTTTTGAAACGGTCCCTGTGCTTATATCAAACTCTGGTTTTATGCATCACCCCACCTCTCCTTCCCCTTTATGCAGGCATAAGAGTGTTTTCTAAATGTGAGACTCTGTTCTCTTTCCTAACTCAGTTCACGTGTAGCCATGTTTACAGGATCTTCATAAGTGATATCTTATGATAAGTTTCTTTTTCTGTGTGACTTATTTCACTTAGAATCATCGTACCTGAATCCACTCACTTTGCTGCTACTGGTCTTATGACATTGATTTCATGGCTGAGGGATATTCCATTGTACGTAAGTACCACAATGTTTTGAACCAATTTTATATTTCCTGGGATATTTAAGGTGTACCCAAGTTGAGGTTCTTGTAGTCAGTGCAGCCCTAAATTAGGAGGTGGCTCTTTCTTATTGATTTTCAGTTTTCCCAAGGTATATTCCCTAGACTGGAAGTGCCCTTGGCTCTGTAGCTCTGTTGTTTACTTGTTTTAGGGAACACAATGCACTCCTCCAGTGAGGCAGTTGGCAATTTACATCCCGCCCATCAGCATAACAAGGCTCCCAGTTCTCCAGGGCCTGTCTTGCCTTTCTGGTTTTTACACATTTTGTGGATGTCCCTTTTGACCGGTGGGAAGTGATACTTCTTTGTAGTGCAGATTTGCATTGCCCGCTTGCTTGCTTGGCCAAAAAGGGCATATGCATTTACTCCTGAATATATTCAGGAGAAAACGCATACGCCCTTTTTGGCCAAGTGCACCATTGTCCAAGTTGTGCCCCTCTTCCTGTGCTTTACAGGCGATTCCAAGGTACCTCTTGAAATCTGTTTCCTGCTATTTTGCCTCGCTTTCAAGTCCGCCTCGTTGACTTCCCTCAACAGATTTTTGGACGATAGTTGTCCTTTATCACTCTGCCAGTTTGTGAATTGCTGTGCCCCTGAGCTCCATTTCTCAACTCATTTTTTGTGAGCTGAACGCAAGTCCAAAATTTTGGATCGTGTCATATACTGGTTCCCGGTGGGTGGCTGAGACTTTGGTTAATTCTTCTTCCTGCCGGGAAATTAGAGTGACATGTGCCCGTCCAAATGCCTAACAGCTACTCTCTCATGGGTTCTCCCTCGTCCCTTCCATCCTCTGCCAAATTTGGAACCTGTGCAAACCAGGAGGTTAAAGGGCCTGTCTCTCCAAGTTGGGAGATTGATAGTAAGGCAGTTGGAAAGTCAAACTGGAGCACCAGGAGAGGGACTATTCGTTGAGTTTTAGAAACCTTTCGTATTCACAGTGTGTCCATTCTCTAGGTTTCCTGTACATGTTATAGCTGTAGTAATATTCCCTTGAACCTGGAGAGTTGGGACCCATGGAATGGGGGCCATGCATTATTGCTTGAAAGGGTCTGCATTTGCTCACCCAATCTCACCAATCCTCTCAGTCCCAGGTGTCCAGCCTTATGCCACATCCAGCTGTCATTGTAGATAGGGTCTTTCCAGGTTTCCTCAGACACCCTGAAGGAATTGTAAAGAATTTCCCTGTTTTTTGGTTTTGCTTTTGAAATTCCTTTTTATAGTGGGTTTGAGCTGATTCTCGCTGCCATGTTTATGCCACTCTAGACACACTTGATTCCCTTATGGAGACATATCAATACATAGGTTTTATGTTTCTTACTAGTCAGATATATTCCTCTGTGGGAAATATGGGGTTTTGAGTCTCTTTCACTGAGGAAGGTGTCGGTCTTGTCAATTCCAAAGTTGGTTTTTGAAACGGTCCCTGTGCTTATATCAAACTCTGGTTTTATGCATCACCCCACCTCTCCTTCCCCTTTATGCAGGCATAAGAGTGTTTTCTAAATGTGAGACTCTGTTCTCTTTCCTAACTCAGATCACGTGTAGCCATGTTTACAGGATCTTCATAAGTGATATCTTATAATAAGTTTCTTTTTCTGTGTGACTTATTTGACTTAGAATCATCGTACCTGAATCCACTCACTTTGCTGCTACTGGTCTTATGACATTGATTTCATGGCTGAGGGATATTCCATCGTACGTAAGTACCACAATGTTTTGAACCATTTTTATATTTCCTGGGATATTTAAGGTGTACCCAAGTTGAGGTTCTTGTAGCCAGTGCAGCCCTAAATTTGGAGGTGGCTCTTTCTTATTGATTTTCAGTTTTCCCCAGGTATATTCCCTAGACTGGAAGTGGCCTTGGCTCTGTAGCTCTGTTGTTTACTTGTTTTAGGGAACACAATGCACTCCTCCAGTGAGGCAGTTGGCAATTTACATCCCGCCCATCAGCATAACAAGGCTCCCTGTTCTCCAGGGCCTGTCTTGCCTTTCTGGTTTTTACACATTTTGTGGATGTCCCTTTTGACCGGTGGGAAGTGATACTTCTTTGTAGTGCAGATTTGCATTGCCCGCTTGCTTGCTTGGCCAAAAAGGGCGTATGCGTTTTCTCCTGAATATATTCAGGAGAAAACGCATACGCCCTTTTTGGCCAAGTGCACCATTGTCCAAGTTGTGCCCCTCTTCCTGTGCTTTACAGGTGATTCCAACGTACCTCTTGAAATCTGTTTCCTGCTATTTTGCCTCACTTTCAAGTCCGCCTCGTTGACTTCCCTCAACAGATTTTTGGACGATAGTTGTCCTTTATCACTCTGCCAGTTTGTGAATTGCTGTGCCCCTGAGCTCCATTTCTCAACTCGTTTTTTGTGAGCTGAACGCAAGTCCAAAATTTTGGATCATGTCCTATACTGGTTCCCGGTGGGTGGCTGAGACTTTGGTTAATTCTTCTTCCTGCCGGGAAATTAGAGTGACATGTGCCCGTCCAAATGCCTAACAGCTACTCTCTCATGTGTTCTCTCTCGTCCCTTCCATCCTCTGCCAAATTGGGAACCTGTGCAAACCAGGAGGTTAAAGGGCCTGTCTCTCCAAGTTGGGAGATTGATAGTAAGGCAGTTGGAAAGTCAAACTGGAGCACCAGGAGAGGGACTATTCGTTGAGTTTTAGAAACCTTTCGTATTCACAGTGTGTCCATTCTCTAGGTTTCCTGTACATGTTATAGCTGTAGTAATATTCCCTTGAACCTGGAGAGTTGGGACCCATGGAATGGGGGCCATGCATTATTGCTTGAAAGGGTCTGCATTTGCTCACCCAATCTCACCAATCCTCTCAGTCCCAGGTGTCCAGCCTTATGCCACATCCAGCTGTCATTGTAGATAGGGTCTTTCCAGGTTTCCTCAGACACCCTGAAGGAATTGTAAAGAATTTCCCTGTTTTTTGGTTTTGCTTTTGAAATTCCTTTTTATAGTGGGTTTGAGCTGATTCTCGCTGCCATGTTTATGCCACTCTAGACACACTTGATTCCCTTATGGAGACATATCAATACATAGGTTTTATGTTTCTTACTAGTCAGATATATTCCTCTGTGGGAAATATGGGGTGTTGAGACTCTTTCACTGAGGAAGGTGTCGGTCTTGTCAATTCCAAAGTTGGTTTTTGAAACGGTCCCTGTGCTTATATCAAACTCTGGTTTTATGCATCACCCCACCTCTCCTTCCCCTTTATGCAGGCATAAGAGTGTTTTCTAAATGTGAGACTCTGTTCTCTTTCCTAACTCAGTTCACGTGTAGCCATGTTTACAGGATCTTCATAAGTGATATCTTATGATAAGTTTCTTTTTCTGTGTGACTTATTTGACTTAGAATCATCGTACCTGAATCCACTCACTTTGCTGCTACTGGTCTTATGACATTGATTTCATGGCCGAGGGATATTCCATCGTACGTAAGTACCACAATGTTTTGAACCATTTTTATATTTCCTGGGATATTTAAGGTGTACCCAAGTTGAGGTTCTTGTAGCCAGTGCAGCCCTAAATTTGGAGGTGGCTCTTTCTTATTGATTTTCAGTTTTCCCCAGGTATATTCCCTAGATTGGAAGTGGCCTTGGCTCTGTAGCTCTGTTGTTTACTTGTTTTAGGGAACACAATGCACTCCTCCAGTGAGGCAGTTGGCAATTTACATCCCGCCCATCAGCATAACAAGGCTCCCTGTTCTCCAGGGCCTGTCTTGCCTTTCTGGTTTTTACACATTTTGTGGATGTCCCTTTTGACCGGTGGGAAGTGATACTTCTTTGTAGTGCAGATTTGCATTGCCCGCTTGCTTGCTTGGCCAAAAAGGGCGTATGCGTTTTCTCCTGAATATATTCAGGAGAAAACGCATACGCCCTTTTTGGCCAAGTGCACCATTGTCCAAGTTGTGCCCCTCTTCCTGTGCTTTACAGGTGATTCCAACGTACCTCTTGAAATCTGTTTCCTGCTATTTTGCCTCACTTTCAAGTCTGCCTCGTTGACTTCCCTCAACAGATTTTTGGACGATAGTTGTCCTTTATCACTCTGCCAGTTTGTGAATTGCTGTGCCCCTGAGCTCCATTTCTCAACTCGTTTTTTGTGAGCTCAACGCAAGTCCAAAATTTTGGATCCTGTCCTATACTGGTTCCCGGTGGGTGGCTGAGACTTTGGTTAATTCTTCTTCCTGCCGGGAAATTAGAGTGACATGTGCCCGTCCAAATGCCTAACAGCTACTCTCTCATGGGTTCTCCCTCGTCCCTTCCATCCTCTGCCAAATTGGGAACCTGTGCAAACCAGGAAGTTAAAGGGCCTGTCTCTCCAAGTTGGGAGATTGATAGTAAGGCAGTTGGAAAGTCAAACTGGAGCACCAGGAGAGGGACTATTCGTTGAGTTTTAGAAACCTTTCGTATTCACAGTGTGTCCATTCTCTAGGTTTCCTGTACATATTATAGCTGTAGTAATATTCCCTTGAACATGGAGAGTTGGGACCCATGGAATGGGGGCCATGCATTATTGCTTGAAAGGGTCTGCATTTGCTCACCCAATCTCACCAATCCTCTCAGTCCCAAGTGTCCAGCCTTATGCCACATCCAGCTGTCATTGTAGATAGGGTCTTTCCAGGTTTCCTCAGACACCCTGAAGGAATTGTAAAGAATTTCCCTGTTTTTAGGTTTTGCTTTTGAAATTCCTTTTTATAGTGGGTTTGAGCTGATTCTCGCTGCCATGTTTATGCCACTCTAGACACACTTGATTCCCTTATGGAGTCATATCAATACATAGGTTTTAAGATTCTTACTAGTCAGATATATTCCTCTGCGGGAAATATGGGGTTTTGAGTCTCTTTCACTGAGGAAGGTGTCGGTCTTGTCAATTCCAACGTTGGTTTTTGAAACGGTCCCTGTGCTTATATCAAACTCTGGTTTTATGCATCACCCCACCTCTCCTTCCCCTTTATGCAGGCATAAGAGTGTTTTCTAAATGTGAGACTCTGTTCTCTTTCCTAACTCAGTTCACGTGTAGCCATGTTTACAGGATCTTCATAAGTGATATCTTATGATAAGTTACTTTTTCTGTGTGACTTATTTCACTTAGAATCATCGTACCTGAATCCACTCACTTTGCTGCTACTGGTCTTATGACATTGATTTCATGGCTGAGGGATATTCCATCGTACGTAAGTACCACAATGTTTTGAACCATTTTTATATTTCCTGGGATATTTAAGGTGTACCCAAGTTGAGGTTCTTGTAGCCAGTGCAGCCCTAAATTTGGAGGTGGCTCTTTCTTATTGATTTTCAGTTTTCCCCAGGTATATTCCCTAGACTGGAAGTGGCCTTGGCTCTGTAGCTCTGTTGTTTACTTGTTTTAGGGAACACAATGCACTCTTCCAGTGAGGCAGTTGGCAATTTACATCCCGCCCATCAGCATAACAAGGCTCCCAGTTCTCCAGGGCCTGTCTTGCCTTTCTGGTTTTTACACATTTTGTGGATGTCCCTTTTGACCGGTGGGAAGTGATACTTCTTTGTAGTGCAGATTTGCATTGCCCGCTTGCTTGCTTGGCCAAAAAGGGCGTATGCGTTTTCTCCTGAATATATTCAGGAGAAAACGCATACGCCCTTTTTGGCCAAGTGCACCATTGTCCAAGTTGTGCCCCTCTTCCTGTGCTTTACAGGCGATTCCAACGTACCTCTTGAAATCTGTTTCCTGCTATTTTGCCTCACTTTCAAGTCCGCCTCGTTGACTTCCCTCAACAGATTTTTGGACGATAGTTGTCCTTTATCACTCTGCCAGTTTGTGAATTGCTGTGCCCCTGAGCTCCATTTCTCAACTCGTTTTTTGTGAGCTGAACGCAAGTCCAAAATTTTGGATCCTGTCCTATACTGGTTCCCGGTGGGTGGCTGAGACTTTGGTTAATTCTTCTTCCTGCCGGGAAATTAGAGTGACATGTGCCCGTCCAAATGCCTAACAGCTACTCTCTCATGGGTTCTCCCTCGTCCCTTCCATCCTCTGCCAAATTGGGAACCTGTGCAAACCAGGAGGTTAAAGGGCCTGTCTCTCCAAGTTGGGAGATTGATAGTAAGGCAGTTGGAAAGTCAAACTGGAGCACCAGGAGAGGGACTATTCGTTGAGTTTTAGAAACCTTTCGTATTCACAGTGTGTCCATTCTCTAGGTTTCCTGTACATGTTATAGCTGTAGTAATTTTCCCTTGAACCTGGAGAGTTGGGACCCATGGAATGGGGGCCATGCATTATTGCTTGAAAGGGTCTGCATTTGCTCACCCAATCTCACCAATCCTCTCAGTCCCAAGTGTCCAGCCTTATGCCACATCCAGCTGTCATTGTAGATAGGGTCTTTCCAGGTTTCCTCAGACACCCTGAAGGAATTGTAAAGAATTTCCCTGTTTTTTGGTTTTGCTTTTGAAATTCCTTTTTATAGTGGGTTTGAGCTGATTCTCGCTGCCATGTTTATGCCACTCTAGACACACTTGATTCCCTTATGGAGACATATCAATACATAGGTTTTATGTTTCTTACTAGTCAGATATATTCCTCTGTGGGAAATATGGGGTTTTGAGTCTCTTTCACTGAGGAAGGTGTCGGTCTTGTCAATTCCAAAGTTGGTTTTTGAAACGGTCCCTGTGCTTATATCAAACTCTGGTTTTATGCATCACCCCACCTCTCCTTCCCCTTTATGCAGGCATAAGAGTGTTTTCTAAATGTGAGACTCTGTTCTCTTTCCTAACTCAGTTCACGTGTAGCCATGTTTACAGGATCTTCATAAGTGATATCTTATGATAAGTTTCTTTTTCTGTGTGACTTATTTGACTTAGAATCATCGTACCTGAATCCACTCACTTTGCTGCTACTGGTCTTATGACATTGATTTCATGGCTGAGGGATATTCCATCGTACGTAAGTACCACAATGTTTTGAACCATTTTTATATTTCCTGGGATATTTAAGTTGTACCCAAGTTGAGGTTCTTGTAGCCAGTGCAGCCCTAAATTTGGAGGTGGCTCTTTCTTATTGATTTTCAGTTTTCCCCAGGTATATTCCCTAGACTGGAAGTGGCCTTGGCTCTGTAGCTCTGTTGTTTACTTGTTTTAGGGAACACAATGCACTCCTCCAGTGAGGCAGTTGGCAATTTACATCCCGCCCATCAGCATAACAAGGCTCCCTGTTCTCCAGGTCCTGTCTTGCCTTTCTGGTTTTTACACATTTTGTGGATGTCCCTTTTGACCGGTGGGAAGTGATACTTCTTTGTAGTGCAGATTTGCATTGCCCGCTTGCTTGCTTGGCCAAAAAGGGCGTATGCGTTTTCTCCTGAATATATTCAGGAGAAAACGCATACGCCCTTTTTGGCCAAGTGCACCATTGTCCAAGTTGTGCCCCTCTTCCTGTGCTTTACAGGCGATTCCAACGTACCTCTTGAAATCTGTTTCCTGCTATTTTGCCTCGCTTTCAAGTCCGCCTCGTTGACTTCCCTCAACAGATTTTTGGACGATAGTTGTCCTTTATCACTCTGCCAGTTTGTGAATTGCTGTGCCCCTGAGCTCCATTTCTCAACTCGTTTTTTGTGAGCTGAACGCAAGTCCAAAATTTTGGATCATGTCCTATACTGGTTCCCGGTGGGTGGCTGAGACTTTGGTTAATTCTTCTTCCTGCCGGGAAATTAGAGTGACATATGCCCGTCCAAATGCCTAACAGCTACTCTCTCATGGGTTCTCCCTCGTCCCTTCCATCCTCTGCCAAATTGGGAACCTGTGCAAACCAGGAGGTTAAAGGGCCTGTCTCTCCAAGTTGGGAGATTGATAGTAAGGCAGTTGGAAAGTCAAACTGGAGCACCAGGAGAGGGACTATTCGTTGAGTTTTAGAAACCTTTCGTATTTACAGTGTGTCCATTCTCTAGGTTTCCTGTACATGTTATAGCTGTAGTAATATTCCCTTGAACCTGGAGAGTTGGGACCCATGGAATGGGGGCCATGCATTATTGCTTGAAAGGGTCTGCATTTGCTCACCCAATCTCACCAATCCTCTCAGTCCCAAGTGTCCAGCCTTATGCCACATCCAGCTGTCATTGTAGATAGGGTCTTTCCAGGTTTCCTCAGACACCCTGAAGGAATTGTAAAGAATTTCCCTGTTTTTTCGTTTTGCTTTTGAAATTCCTTTTTATAGTGGGTTTGAGCTGATTCTCGCTGCCATGTTTATGCCACTCTAGACACACTTGATTCCCTTATGGAGTCATATCAATACATAGGTTTTAAGATTCTTACTAGTCAGATATATTCCTCTGCGGGAAATATGGGGTTTTGAGTCTCTTTCACTAAGGAAGCTGTCGGTCTTGTCAATTCCAAAGTTGGTTTTTGAAACGGTCCCTGTGCTTATATCAAACTCTGGTTTTATGCATCACCCCACCTCTCCTTCCCCTTTATGCAGGCATAAGAGTGTTTTCTAAATGTGAGACTCTGTTCTCTTTCCTAACTCAGTTCACGTGTAGCCATGTTTACAGGATCTTCATAAGTGATATCTTATGATAAGTTTCTTTTTCTGTGTGACTTATTTGACTTAGAATCATCGTACCTGAATCCACTCACTTTGCTGCTACTGGTCTTATGACATTGATTGCATGGCTGAGGGATATTCCATCGTACGTAAGTACCACAATGTTTTGAACCATTTTTATATTTCCTGGGATATTTAAGGTGTACCCAAGTTGAGGTTCTTGTAGTCAGTGCAGCCCTAAATTTGGAGGTGGCTCTTTCTTATTGATTTTCAGTTTTCCCAAGGTATATTCCCTAGACTGGAAGTGGCCTTGGCTGTGTAGCTCTGTTGTTTACTTGTTTTAGGGAACACAATGCACTCCTCCAGTGAGGCAGTTGGCAATTTACATCCCGCCCATCAGCATAACAAGGCTCCCAGTTCTCCAGGGCCTGTCTTGCCTTTCTGGTTTTTACACATTTTGTGGATGTCCCTTTTGACCGGTGGGAAGTGATACTTCTTTGTAGTGCAGATTTGCATTGCCCGCTTGCTTGCTTGGCCAAAAAGGGCGTATGCGTTTTCTCCTGAATATATTCAGGAGAAAACGCATACGCCCTTTTTGGCCAAGTGCACCATTGTCCAAGTTGTGCCCCTCTTCCTGTGCTTTACAGGCGATTCCAACGTACCTCTTGAAATCTGTTTCCTGCTATTTTGCCTCACTTTCAAGTCCGCCTCGTTGACTTCCCTCAACAGATTTTTGGACGATAGTTGTCCTTTATCACTCTGCCAGTTTGTGAATTGCTGTGCCCCTGAGCTCCATTTCTCAACTCGTTTTTTGTGAGCTGAACGCAAGTCCAAAATTTTGGATCCTGTCCTATACTGGTTCCCGGTGGGTGGCTGAGACTTTGGTTAATTCTTCTTCCTGCCGGGAAATTAGAGTGACATGTGCCCGTCCAAATGCCTAACAGCTACTCTCTCATGGGTTCTCCCTCGTCCCTTCCATCCTCTGCCAAATTGGGAACCTGTGCAAACCAGGAGGTTAAAGGGCCTGTCTCTCCAAGTTGGGAGATTGATAGTAAGGCAGTTGGAAAGTCAAACTGGAGCACCAGGAGAGGGACTATTCGTTGAGTTTTAGAAACCTTTCGTATTCACAGTGTGTCCATTCTCTAGGTTTCCTGTACATGTTATAGCTGTAGTAATTTTCCCTTGAACCTGGAGAGTTGGGACCCATGGAATGGGGGCCATGCATTATTGCTTGAAAGGGTCTGCATTTGCTCACCCAATCTCACCAATCCTCTCAGCCCCAGGTGTCCAGCCTTATGCCACATCCAGCTGTCATTGTAGATAGGGTCTTTCCAGGTTTCCTCAGACACCCTGAAGGAATTGTAAAGAATTTCCCTGTTTTTTGGTTTTGCTTTTGAAATTCCTTTTTATAGTGGGTTTGAGCTGATTCTCGCTGCCATGTTTATGCCACTCTAGACACACTTGATTCCCTTATGGAGTCATATCAATACATAGGTTTTAAGATTCTTACTAGTCAGATATATTCCTCTGCGGGAAATATGGGGTTTTGAGTCTCTTTCACTAAGGAACGTGTCGGTCTTGTCAATTCCAAAGTTGGTTTTTGAAACGGTCCCTGTGCTTATATCAAACTCTGGTTTTATGCATCACCCCACCTCTCCTTCCCCTTTATGCAGGCATAAGAGTGTTTTCTAAATGTGAGACTCTGTTCTCTTTCCTAACTCAGTTTACGTGTAGCCATGTTTACAGGATCTTCATAAGTGATATCTTATGATAAGTTTCTTTTTCTGTGTGACTTATTTGACTTAGAATCATCGTACCTGAATCCACTCACTTTGCTGCTACTGGTCTTATGACATTGATTGCATGGCTGAGGGATATTCCATCGTACGTAAGTACCACAAAGTTTTGAACCATTTTTATATTTCCTGAGATATTTAAGGTGTACCCAAGTTGAGGTTCTTGTAGTCAGTGCAGCCCTAAATTTGGAGGTGGCTCTTTCTTATTGATTTTCAGTTTTCCCAAGGTATATTCCCTAGACTGGAAGTGGCCTTGGCTGTGTAGCTCTGTTGTTTACTTGTTTTAGGGAACACAATGCACTCCTCCAGTGAGGCAGTTGGCAATTTACATCCCGCCCATCAGCATAACAAGGCTCCCAGTTCTCCAGGGCCTGTCTTGCCTTTCTGGTTTTTACACATTTTGTGGATGTCCCTTTTGACCGGTGGGAAGTGATACTTCTTTGTAGTGCAGATTTGCATTGCCCGCTTGCTTGCTTGGCCAAAAAGGGCGTATGCGTTTTCTCCTGAATATATTCAGGAGAAAACGCATACGCCCTTTTTGGCCAAGTGCACCATTGTCCAAGTTGTGCCCCTCTTCCTGTGCTTTACAGGCGATTCCAAGGTACCTCTTGAAATCTGTTTCCTGCTATTTAGCCTCACTTTCAAGTCCGCCTCGTTGACTTCCCTCAACAGATTTTTGGACGATAGTTGTCCTTTATCACTCTGCCAGTTTGTGAATTGCTGTGCCCCTGAGCTCCATTTCTCAACTCGTTTTTTGTGAGCTGAACGCAAGTCCAAAATTTTGGATCCTGTCCTATACTGGTTCCCGGTGGGTGGCTGAGACTTTGGTTAATTCTTCTTCCTGCCGGGAAATTAGAGTGACATGTGCCCGTCCAAATGCCTAACAGCTACTCTCTCATGGGTTCTCCCTCGTCCCTTCCATCCTCTGCCAAATTGGGAACCTGTGCAAACCAGGAGGTTAAAGGGCCTGTCTCTCCAAGTTGGGAGATTGATAGTAAGGCAGTTGGAAAGTCAAACTGGAGCACCAGGAGAGGGACTATTCGTTGAGTTTTAGAAACCTTTCGTATTCACAGTGTGTCCATTCTCTAGGTTTCCTGTACATGTTATAGCTGTAGTAATTTTCCCTTGAACCTGGAGAGTTGGGACCCATGGAATGGGGGCCATGCATTATTGCTTGAAAGGGTCTGCATTTGCTCACCCAATCTCACCAATCCTCTCAGTCCCAGGTGTCCAGCCTTATGCCACATCCAGCTGTCATTGTAGATAGGGTCTTTCCAGGTTTCCTCAGACACCCTGAAGGAATTGTAAAGAATTTCCCTGTTTTTTGGTTTTGCTTTTGAAATTCCTTTTTATAGTGGGTTTGAGCTGATTCTCGCTGCCATGTTTATGCCACTCTAGACACACTTGATTCCCTTATGGAGACATATCAATACATAGGTTTTAAGATTCTTACTAGTCAGATATATTCCTCTTTGGGAAATATGGGGTTTTGAGTCTCTTTCACTGAGGAAGGTGTCGGTCTTGTCAATTCCAAAGTTGGTTTTTGAAACGGTCCCTGTGCTTATATCAAACTCTGGTTTTATGCATCACCCCACCTCTCCTTCCCCTTTATGCAGGCATAAGAGTGTTTTCTAAATGTGAGACTCTGTTCTCTTTCCTAACTCAGTTCACGTGTAGCCATGTTTACAGGATCTTCATAAGTGATATCTTATGATAAGTTTCTTTTTCTGTGTGACTTATTTGACTTAGAATCATCGTACCTGAATCCACTCACTTTGCTGCTACTGGTCTTATGACATTGATTTCATGGCTGAGGGATATTCCATCGTACGTAAGTACCACAATGTTTTGAACCATTTTTATATTTCCTGGGATATTTAAGGTGTACACAAGTTGAGGTTCTTGTAGCCAGTGCAGCCCTAAATTTGGAGGTGGCTCTTTCTTATTGATTTTCAGTTTTCCCCAGGTATATTCCCTAGACTGGAAGTGGCCTTGGCTGTGTAGCTCTGTTGTTTACTTGTTTTAGGGAACACAATGCACTCCTCCAGTGAGGCAGTTGGCAATTTACATCCCGCCCATCAGCATAACAAGGCTCCCTGTTCTCCAGGGCCTGTCTTGCCTTTCTGGTTTTTACACATTTTGTGGATGTCCCTTTTGACCGGTGGGAAGTGATACTTCTTTGTAGTGCAGATTTGCATTGCCCGATTGCTTGCTTGGCCAAAAAGGGCGTATGCGTTTTCTCCTGAATATATTCAGGAGAAAACGCATACGCCCTTTTTGGCCAAGTGCACCATTGTCCAAGTTGTGCCCCTCTTCCTGTGCTTTACAGGCGATTCCAAGGTACCTCTTGAAATCTGTTTCCTGCTATTTTGCCTCGCTTTCAAGTCCGCCTCGTTGACTTCCCTCAACAGATTTTTGGACGATAGTTGTCCTTTATCACTCTGCCAGTTTGTGAATTGCTGTGCCCCTGAGCTCCATTTCTCAACTCGTTTTTTGTGAGCTGAACGCAAGTCCAAAATTTTGGATCATGTCCTATACTGGTTCCCGGTGGGTGGCTGAGACTTTGGTTAATTCTTCTTTCTGCCGGGAAATTAGAGTGACATGTGCCCGTCCAAATGCCTAACAGCTACTCTCTCATGGGTTCTCCCTCGTCCCTTCCATCCTCTGCCAAATTGGGAACCTGTGCAAACCAGGAGGTTAAAGGGCCTGTCTCTCCAAGTTGGGAGATTGATAGTAAGGCAGTTGGAAAGTCAAACTGGAGCACCAGGAGAGGGACTATTCGTTGAGTTTTAGAAACCTTTCGTATTTACAGTGTGTCTATCCTCTAGGTTTCCTGTACATGTTATAGCTGTAGTAATATTCCCTTGAACCTAGAGAGTTGGGACCCATGGAATGGGGGCCATGCATTATTGCTTGAAAGGGTCTGCATTTGCTCACCCAATCTCACCAATCCTCTCAGTCCCAAGTGTCCAGCCTTATGCCACATCCAGCTGTCATTGTAGATAGGGTCTTTCCAGGTTTCCTCAGACACCCTGAAGGAATTGTAAAGAATTTCCCTGTTTTTTGGTTTTGCTTTTGAAATTCCTTTTTATAGTGGGTTTGAGCTGATTCTCGCTGCCATGTTTATGCCACTCTAGACACACTTGATTCCCTTATGGAGTCATATCAATACATAGGTTTTAAGATTCTTACTAGTCAGATATATTCCTCTGCGGGAAATATGGGGTTTTGAGTCTCTTTCACTAAGGAACGTGTCGGTCTTGTCAATTCCAAAGTTGGTTTTTGAAACGGTCCCTGTGCTTATATCAAACTCTGGTTTTATGCATCACCCCACCTCTCCTTCCCCTTTATGCAGGCATAAGAGTGTTTTCTAAATGTGAGACTCTGTTCTCTTTCCTAACTCAGTTCACGTGTAGCCATGTTTACAGGATCTTCATAAGTGATATCTTATGATAAGTTTCTTTTTCTGTGTGACTTATTTGACTTAGAATCATCGTACCTGAATCCACTCACTTTGCTGCTACTGGTCTTATGACATTGATTGCATGGCTGAGGGATATTCCATCGTACGTAAGTACCACAATGTTTTGAACCATTTTTATATTTCCTGAGATATTTAAGGTGTACCCAAGTTGAGGTTCTTGTAGTCAGTGCAGCCCTAAATTTGGAGGTGGCTCTTTCTTATTGATTTTCAGTTTTCCCAAGGTATATTCCCTAGACTGGAAGTGGCCTTGGCTGTGTAGCTCTGTTGTTTACTTGTTTTAGGGAACACAATGCACTCCTCCAGTGAGGCAGTTGGCAATTTACATCCCGCCCATCAGCATAACAAGGCTCCCTGTTCTCCAGGGCCTGTCTTGCCTTTCTGGTTTTTACACATTTTGTGGATGTCCCTTTTGACCGGTGGGAAGTGATACTTCTTTGTAGTGCAGATTTGCATTGCCCGCTTGCTTGCTTGGCCAAAAAGGGCGTATGCGTTTTCTCCTGAATATATTCAGGAGAAAACGCATACGCCCTTTTTGGCCAAGTGCACCATTGTCCAAGTTGTGCCCCTCTTCCTGTGCTTTACAGGCGATTCCAACGTACCTCTTGAAATCTGTTTCCTGCTATTTTGCCTCACTTTCAAGTCCGCCTCGTTGACTTCCCTCAACAGATTTTTGGACGATAGTTGTCCTTTATCACTCTGCCAGTTTGTGAATTGCTGTGCCCCTGAGCTCCATTTCTCAACTCGTTTTTTGTGAGCTGAACGCAAGTCCAAAATTTTGGATCCTGTCCTATACTGGTTCCCGGTGGGTGGCTGAGACTTTGGTTAATTCTTCTTCCTGCCGGGAAATTAGAGTGACATGTGCCCGTCCAAATGCCTAACAGCTACTCTCTCATGGGTTCTCCCTCGTCCCTTCCATCCTCTGCCAAATTGGGAACCTGTGCAAACCAGGAGGTTAAAGGGCCTGTCTCTCCAAGTTGGGAGATTGATAGTAAGGCAGTTGGAAAGTCAAACTGGAGCACCAGGAGAGGGACTATTCGTTGAGTTTTAGAAACCTTTCGTATTCACAGTGTGTCCATTCTCTAGGTTTCCTGTACATGTTATAGCTGTAGTAATTTTCCCTTGAACCTGGAGAGTTGGGACCCATGGAATGGGGGCCATGCATTATTGCTTGAAAGGGTCTGCATTTGCTCACCCAATCTCACCAATCCTCTCAGTCCCAGGTGTCCAGCCTTATGCCACATCCAGCTGTCATTGTAGATAGGGTCTTTCCAGGTTTCCTCAGACACCCTGAAGGAATTGTAAAGAATTTCCCTGTTTTTTGGTTTTGCTTTTGAAATTCCTTTTTATAGTGGGTTTGAGCTGATTCTCGCTGCCATGTTTATGCCACTCTAGACACACTTGATTCCCTTATGGAGACATATCAATACATAGGTTTTAAGATTCTTACTAGTCAGATATATTCCTCTTTGGGAAATATGGGGTTTTGAGTCTCTTTCACTGAGGAAGGTGTCGGTCTTGTCAATTCCAAAGTTGGTTTTTGAAACGGTCCCTGTGCTTATATCAAACTCTGGTTTTATGCATCACCCCACCTCTCCTTCCCCTTTATGCAGGCATAAGAGTGTTTTCTAAATGTGAGACTCTGTTCTCTTTCCTAACTCAGTTCACGTGTAGCCATGTTTACAGGATCTTCATAAGTGATATCTTATGATAAGTTTCTTTTTCTGTGTGACTTATTTGACTTAGAATCATCGTACCTGAATCCACTCACTTTGCTGCTACTGGTCTTATGACATTGATTTCATGGCTGAGGGATATTCCATCGTACGTAAGTACCACAATGTTTTGAACCATTTTTATATTTCCTGGGATATTTAAGGTGTACACAAGTTGAGGTTCTTGTAGCCAGTGCAGCCCTAAATTTGGAGGTGGCTCTTTCTTATTGATTTTCAGTTTTCCCCAGGTATATTCCCTAGACTGGAAGTGGCCTTGGCTCTGTAGCTCTGTTGTTTACTTGTTTTAGGGAACACAATTCACTCCTCCAGTGAGGCAGTTGGCAATTAACATCCCGCCCATCAGCATAACAAGGCTCCCTGTTCTCCAGGGCCTGTCTTGCCTTTCTGGTTTTTACACATTTTGTGGATGTCCCTTTTGACCGGTGGGAAGTGATACTTCTTTGTAGTGCAGATTTGCATTGCCCGATTGCTTGCTTGGCCAAAAAGGGCGTATGCGTTTTCTCCTGAATATATTCAGGAGAAAACGCATACGCCCTTTTTGGCCAAGTGCACCATTGTCCAAGTTGTGCCCCTCTTCCTGTGCTTTACAGGCGATTCCAAGGTACCTCTTGAAATCTGTTTCCTGCTATTTTGCCTCGCTTTCAAGTCCGCCTCGTTGACTTCCCTCAACAGATTTTTGGACGATAGTTGTCCTTTATCACTCTGCCAGTTTGTGAATTGCTGTGCCCCTGAGCTCCATTTCTCAACTCGTTTTTTGTGAGCTGAACGCAAGTCCAAAATTTTGGATCATGTCCTATACTGGTTCCCGGTGGGTGGCTGAGACTTTGGTTAATTCTTCTTTCTGCCGGGAAATTAGAGTGACATGTGCCCGTCCAAATGCCTAACAGCTACTCTCTCATGGGTTCTCCCTCGTCCCTTCCATCCTCTGCCAAATTGGGAACCTGTGCAAACCAGGAGGTTAAAGGGCCTGTCTCTCCAAGTTGGGAGATTGATAGTAAGGCAGTTGGAAAGTCAAACTGGAGCACCAGGAGAGGGACTATTCGTTGAGTTTTAGAAACCTTTCGTATTTACAGTGTGTCTATCCTCTAGGTTTCCTGTACATGTTATAGCTGTAGTAATATTCCCTTGAACCTAGAGAGTTGGGACCCATGGAATGGGGGCCATGCATTATTGCTTGAAAGGGTCTGCATTTGCTCACCCAATCTCACCAATCCTCTCAGTCCCAAGTGTCCAGCCTTATGCCACATCCAGCTGTCATTGTAGATAGGGTCTTTCCAGGTTTCCTCAGACACCCTGAAGGAATTGTAAAGAATTTCCCTGTTTTTTGGTTTTGCTTTTGAAATTCCTTTTTATAGTGGGTTTGAGCTGATTCTCGCTGCCATGTTTATGCCACTCTAGACACACTTGATTCCCTTATGGAGTCATATCAATACATAGGTTTTAAGATTCTTACTAGTCAGATATATTCCTCTGCGGGAAATATGGGGTTTTGAGTCTCTTTCACTAAGGAACGTGTCGGTCTTGTCAATTCCAAAGTTGGTTTTTGAAACGGTCCCTGTGCTTATATCAAACTCTGGTTTTATGCATCACCCCACCTCTCCTTCCCCTTTATGCAGGCATAAGAGTGTTTTCTAAATGTGAGACTCTGTTCTCTTTCCTAACTCAGTTCACGTGTAGCCATGTTTACAGGATCTTCATAAGTGATATCTTATGATAAGTTTCTTTTTCTGTGTGACTTATTTGACTTAGAATCATCGTACCTGAATCCACTCACTTTGCTGCTACTGGTCTTATGACATTGATTGCATGGCTGAGGGATATTCCATCGTACGTAAGTACCACAATGTTTTGAACCATTTTTATATTTCCTGAGATATTTAAGGTGTACCCAAGTTGAGGTTCTTGTAGTCAGTGCAGCCCTAAATTTGGAGGTGGCTCTTTCTTATTGATTTTCAGTTTTCCCAAGGTATATTCCCTAGACTGGAAGTGGCCTTGGCTGTGTAGCTCTGTTGTTTACTTGTTTTAGGGAACACAATGCACTCCTCCAGTGAGGCAGTTGGCAATTTACATCCCGCCCATCAGCATAACAAGGCTCCCTGTTCTCCAGGGCCTGTCTTGCCTTTCTGGTTTTTACACATTTTGTGGATGTCCCTTTTGACCGGTGGGAAGTGATACTTCTTTGTAGTGCAGATTTGCATTGCCCGCTTGCTTGCTTGGCCAAAAAGGGCGTATGCGTTTTCTCCTGAATATATTCAGGAGAAAACGCATACGCCCTTTTTGGCCAAGTGCACCATTGTCCAAGTTGTGCCCCTCTTCCTGTGCTTTACAGGCGATTCCAACGTACCTCTTGAAATCTGTTTCCTGCTATTTTGCCTCACTTTCAAGTCCGCCTCGTTGACTTCCCTCAACAGATTTTTGGACGATAGTTGTCCTTTATCACTCTGCCAGTTTGTGAATTGCTGTGCCCCTGAGCTCCATTTCTCAACTCGTTTTTTGTGAGCTGAACGCAAGTCCAAAATTTTGGATCCTGTCCTATACTGGTTCCCGGTGGGTGGCTGAGACTTTGGTTAATTCTTCTTCCTGCCGGGAAATTAGAGTGACATGTGCCCGTCCAAATGCCTAACAGCTACTCTCTCATGGGTTCTCCCTCGTCCCTTCCATCCTCTGCCAAATTGGGAACCTGTGCAAACCAGGAGGTTAAAGGGCCTGTCTCTCCAAGTTGGGAGATTGATAGTAAGGCAGTTGGAAAGTCAAACTGGAGCACCAGGAGAGGGACTATTCGTTGAGTTTTAGAAACCTTTCGTATTCACAGTGTGTCCATTCTCTAGGTTTCCTGTACATGTTATAGCTGTAGTAATTTTCCCTTGAACCTGGAGAGTTGGGACCCATGGAATGGGGGCCATGCATTATTGCTTGAAAGGGTCTGCATTTGCTCACCCAATCTCACCAATCCTCTCAGTCCCAGGTGTCCAGCCTTATGCCACATCCAGCTGTCATTGTAGATAGGGTCTTTCCAGGTTTCCTCAGACACCCTGAAGGAATTGTAAAGAATTTCCCTGTTTTTTGGTTTTGCTTTTGAAATTCCTTTTTATAGTGGGTTTGAGCTGATTCTCGCTGCCATGTTTATGCCACTCTAGACACACTTGATTCCCTTATGGAGACATATCAATACATAGGTTTTAAGATTCTTACTAGTCAGATATATTCCTCTTTGGGAAATATGGGGTTTTGAGTCTCTTTCACTGAGGAAGGTGTCGGTCTTGTCAATTCCAAAGTTGGTTTTTGAAACGGTCCCTGTGCTTATATCAAACTCTGGTTTTATGCATCACCCCACCTCTCCATCCCCTTTATGCAGGCATAAGAGTGTTTTCTAAATGTGAGACTCTGTTCTCTTTCCTAACTCAGTTCACGTGTAGCCATGTTTACAGGATCTTCATAAGTGATATCTTATGATAAGTTTCTTTTTCTGTGTGACTTATTTGACTTAGAATCATCGTACCTGAATCCACTCACTTTGCTGCTACTGGTCTTATGACATTGATTTCATGGCTGAGGGATATTCCATCGTACGTAAGTACCACAATGTTTTGAACCATTTTTATATTTCCTGGGATATTTAAGGTGTACACAAGTTGAGGTTCTTGTAGCCAGTGCAGCCCTAAATTTGGAGGTGGCTCTTTCTTATTGATTTTCAGTTTTCCCCAGGTATATTCCCTAGACTGGAAGTGGCCTTGGCTCTGTAGCTCTGTTGTTTACTTGTTTTAGGGAACACAATTCACTCCTCCAGTGAGGCAGTTGGCAATTAACATCCCGCCCATCAGCATAACAAGGCTCCCTGTTCTCCAGGGCCTGTCTTGCCTTTCTGGTTTTTACACATTTTGTGGATGTCCCTTTTGACCGGTGGGAAGTGATACTTCTTTGTAGTGCAGATTTGCATTGCCCGATTGCTTGCTTGGCCAAAAAGGGCGTATGCGTTTTCTCCTGAATATATTCAGGAGAAAACGCATACGCCCTTTTTGGCCAAGTGCACCATTGTCCAAGTTGTGCCCCTCTTCCTGTGCTTTACAGGCGATTCCAAGGTACCTCTTGAAATCTGTTTCCTGCTATTTTGCCTCGCTTTCAAGTCCGCCTCGTTGACTTCCCTCAACAGATTTTTGGACGATAGTTGTCCTTTATCACTCTGCCAGTTTGTGAATTGCTGTGCCCCTGAGCTCCATTTCTCAACTCGTTTTTTGTGAGCTGAACGCAAGTCCAAAATTTTGGATCATGTCCTATACTGGTTCCCGGTGGGTGGCTGAGACTTTGGTTAATTCTTCTTTCTGCCGGGAAATTAGAGTGACATGTGCCCGTCCAAATGCCTAACAGCTACTCTCTCATGGGTTCTCCCTCGTCCCTTCCATCCTCTGCCAAATTGGGAACCTGTGCAAACCAGGAGGTTAAAGGGCCTGTCTCTCCAAGTTGGGAGATTGATAGTAAGGCAGTTGGAAAGTCAAACTGGAGCACCAGGAGAGGGACTATTCGTTGAGTTTTAGAAACCTTTCATATTCACAGTGTGTCTATTCTCTAGGTTTCCTGTACATGTTATAGCTGTAGTAATATTCCCTTGAACCTAGAGAGTTGGGACCCATGGAATGGGGGCCATGCATTATTGCTTGAAAGGGTCTGCATTTGCTCACCCAATCTCACCAATCCTCTCAGTCCCAAGTGTCCAGCCTTATGCCACATCCAGCTGTCATTGTAGATAGGGTCTTTCCAGGTTTCCTCAGACACCCTGAAGGAATTGTAAAGAATTTCCCTGTTTTTTGGTTTTGCTTTTGAAATTCCTTTTTATAGTGGGTTTGAGCTGATTCTCGCTGCCATGTTTATGCCACTCTAGACACACTTGATTCCCTTATGGAGTCATATCAATACATAGGTTTTAAGATTCTTACTAGTCAGATATATTCCTCTGCGGGAAATATGGGGTTTTGAGTCTCTTTCACTGAGGAAGGTGTAGGTCTTGTCTATTCCAAAGTTGGTTTTTGGAACGGTCCCTGTGCTTATATCAAACTCTGGTTTTATGCATCACCCCACCTCTCCATCCCCTTTATGCAGGCATAAGAGTGTTTTCTAAATGTGAGACTCTGTTCTCTTTCCTAACTCAGTTCACGTGTAGCCATGTTTACAGGATCTTCATAAGTGATATCTTATGATAAGTTTCTTTTTCTGTGTGACTTATTTCACTTAGAATCATCGTACCTGAATCCACTCACTTTGCTGCTACTGGTCTTATGACATTGATTTCATGGCTGAGGGATATTCCATCGTACGTAAGTACCACAATGTTTTGAACCATTTTTATATTTCCTGGGATATTTAAGGTGTACCCAAGTTGAGGTTCTTGTAGTCAGTGCAGCCCTAAATTTGGAGGTGGCTCTTTCTTATTGATTTTCAGTTTTCCCAAGGTATATTCCTTAGACTTGAAGTGGCCTTGGCTCTGTAGCTCTGTTGTTTACTTGTTTTAGGGAACACAATGCACTCCTCCAGTGAGGCAGTTGGCAATTTACATCCCGCCCATCAGCATAACAAGGCTCCCTATTCTCCAGGGCCTGTCTTGCCTTTCTGGTTTTTACACATTTTGTGGATGTCCCTTTTGACCGGTGGGAAGTGATACTTCTTTGTAGTGCAGATTTGCATTGCCCGCTTGCTTGCTTGGCCAAAAAGGGCGTATGCGTTTTCTCCTGAATATATTCAGGAGAAAACGCATACGCCCTTTTTGGCCAAGTGCACTATTGTCCAAGTTGTGCCCCTCTTCCTGTGCTTTACAGGCGATTCCAACGTACCTCTTGAAATCTGTTTCCTGCTATTTTGCCTCACTTTCAAGTCCGCCTCGTTGACTTCCCTCAACAGATTTTTGGACGATAGTTGTCCTTTATCACTCTGCCAGTTTGTGAATTGCTGTGCCCCTGAGCTCCATTTCTCAACTCGTTTTTTGTGAGCTGAATGCAAGTCCAAAATTTTGGATCCTGTCCTATACTGGTTCCCGGTGGGTGGCTGAGACTTTGGTTAATTCTTCTTCCTGCCGGGAAATTAGAGTGACATGTGCCCGTCCAAATGCCTAACAGCTACTCTCTCATGGGTTCTCCCTCGTCCCTTCCATCCTCTGCCAAATTGGGAACCTGTGCAAACCAGGAGGTTAAAGGGCCTGTCTCTCCAAGTTGGGAGATTGATAGTAAGGCACTTGGAAAGTCAAACTGGAGCACCAGGTGAGGGACTATTCGTTGAGTTTTAGAAACCTTTCATATTCACAGTGTGTCCATTCTCTAGGTTTCCTGTACATGTTATAGCTGTAGTAATAGTCCCTTTAACATGGAGAGTTGGGACCCATGGAATGGGGGCCATGCATTATTGCTTGAAAGGGTCTGCATTTGCTCACCCAATCTCACCAATCCTCTCAGTCCCAAGTGTCCAGCCTTATGCCACATCCAGCTGTCATTGTAGATAGGGTCTTTCCAGGTTTCCTCAGACACCCTGAAGGAATTGTAAAGAATTTCCCTGTTTTTTGGTTTTGCTTTTGAAATTCCTTTTTATAGTGGGTTTGAGCTGATTCTCGCTGCCATGTTTATGCCACTCTAGACACACTTGATTCCCTTATGGAGACATATCAATACATAGGTTTTAAGATTCTTACTAGTCAGATATATTCCTCTGTGGGAAATATGGGCTTTTGAGTCTCTTTCACTGAGGAAGGTGTCGGTCTTGTCAATTCCAAAGTTGGTTTTTGAAACGGTCCCTGTGCTTATATCAAACTCTGGTTTTATGCATCACCCCACCTCTCCTTCCCCTTTATGCAGGCATAAGAGTGTTTTCTAAATGTGAGACTCTGTTCTGTTTCCTAACTCAGTTCACGTGTAGCCATGTTTACAGGATCTTCATAAGTGATATCTTATGATAAGTTTCTTTTTCTGTGTGACTTATTTGACTTAGAATCATCGTACCTGAATCCACTCACTTTGCTGCTACTCGTCTTATGACATTGATTTCATGGCTGAGGGATATTCCATCGTACGTAAGTACCACAATGTTTTGAACCATTTTTATATTTCCTGGGATATTTAAGGTGTACCCAAGTTGAGGTTCTTGTAGTCAGTGCAGCCCTAAATTTGGAGGTGGCTCTTTCTTATTGATTTTCAGTTTTCCCCAGGTATATTCCCTAGACTGGAAGTGGCCTTGGCTCTGTAGCTCTGTTGTTTACTTGTTTTAGGGAACACAATGCACTCCTCCAGTGAGGCAGTTGGCAGTTTACATCCCGCCCATCAGCATAACAAGGCTCCCAGTTCTCCAGGGCCTGTCTTGCCTTTCTGGTTTTTACACATTTTGTGGATGTCCCTTTTGACCGGTGGGAAGTGATACTTCTTTGTAGTGCAGATTTGCATTGCCCGCTTGCTTGCTTGGCCAAAAAGGGCGTATGCGTTTTCTCCTGAATATATTCAGGAGAAAACGCATACGCCCTTTTTGGCCAAGTGCACCATTGCCCAAGTTGTGCCCCTCTTCCTGTGCTTTACAGGCGATTCCAAGGTACCTCTTGAAATCTGTTTCCTGCTATTTTGCCTCGCTTTCAAGTCCGCCTCGTTGACTTCCCTCAACAGATTTTTGGACGATAGTTGTCCTTTATCACTCTGCCAGTTTGTGAATTGCTGTGCCCCTGAGCTCCATTTCTCAACTCGTTTTTTGTGAGCTGAATGCAAGTCCAAAATTTTGGATCCTGTCCTATACTGGTTCCCGGTGGGTGGCTGAGACTTTGGTTAATTCTTCTTCCTGCCGGGAAATTAGAGTGACATGTGCCCGTCCAAATGCCTAACAGCTACTCTCTCATGGGTTCTCCCTCGTCACTTCCATCCTCTGCCAAATTGGGAACCTGTGCAAACCAGGAGGTTAAAGGGCCTGTCTCTCCAAGTTGGGAGATTGATAGTAAGGCAGTTGGAAAGTCAAACTGGAGCACCAGGAGAGGGACTATTCGTTGAGTTTTAGAAACCTTTCGTATTCACAGTGTGTCTATTCTCTAGGTTTCCTGTACATGTTATAGCTGTAGTAATATTCCCTTGAATCTGGAGAGTTGGGACCCATGGAATGGGGGCCATGCATTATTGCTTGAAAGGGTCTGCATTTGCTCACCCAATCTCACCAATCCTCTCAGTCCCAAGTGTCCAGCCTTATGCCACATCCAGCTGTCATTGTAGATAGGGTCTTTCCAGGTTTCCTCAGACACCCTGAAGGAATTGTAAAGAATTTCCCTGTTTTTTTGGTTTTGCTTTTGAAATTCCTTTTTATAGTGGGTTTGAGCTGATTCTCGCTGCCATGTTTATGCCACTCTAGACACACTTGATTCCCTTATGGAGTCATATCAATACATAGGTTTTAAGATTCTTACTAGTCAGATATATTCCTCTGCGGGAAATATGGGGTTTTGAGTCTCTTTCACTGAGGAAGGTGTAGGTCTTGTCTATTCCAAAGTTGGTTTTTGGAAGGGTCCCTGTGCTTATATCAAACTCTGGTTTTATGCATCACCCCACCTCTCCATCCCCTTTATGCAGGCATAAGAGTGTTTTCTAAATGTGAGACTCTGTTCTCTTTCCTAACTCAGTTCACGTGTAGCCATGTTTACAGGATCTTCATAAGTGATATCTTATGATAAGTTTCTTTTTCTGTGTGACTTATTTCACTTAGAATCATCGTACCTGAATCCACTCACTTTGCTGCTACTGGTCTTATGTATGACATTGATTTCATGGCTGAGGGATATTCCATCGTACGTAAGTACCACAATGTTTTGATCCATTTTTATATTTCCTGGGATATTTAAGGTGTACCCAAGTTGAGGTTCTTGTAGTCAGTGCAGCCCTAAATTTGGAGGTGGCTCTTTCTTATTGATTTTCAGTTTTCCCAAGGTATATTCCCTAGACTGGAAGCGCCCTTGGCTCTGTAGGTCTGTTGTTTACTTGTTTTAGGGAACACAATGCACTCCTCCAGAGAGGCAGTTGGCAATTTACATCACGCCCATCAGCATAACAAGGCTCCCTGTTCTCCAGGGCCTGTCTTGCCTTTCTGGTTTTTACACATTTTGTGGATGTCCCTTTTGACCGGTGGGATGTGATACTTCTTTGTAGTGCAGATTTGCATTGCCCGCTTGCTTGCTTGCCCAAAAAGGGCGTATGCGTTTTCTCCTGAATATATTCAGGAGAAAACGCATACGCCCTTTTTGGCCAAGTGCACCATTGTCCAAGTTGTGCCCCTCTTCCTGTGCTTTACAGGCGATTCCAAGGTACCTCTTGAAATCTGTTTCCTGCTATTTTGCCTCGCTTTCAAGTCCGCCTCGTTGACTTCCCTCAACAGATTTTTGGACGATAGTTGTCCTTTATCACTCTGCCAGTTTGTGAATTGCAGTGCCCCTGAGCTCCATTTCTCAACTCGTTATTTGTGAGCTGAACACAAGTCCAAAATTTTGGATCATGTCCTATACTTGTTCCCGGTGGGTGGCTGAGACTTTGGTTAATTCTTCTTCCTGCCGGGAAATTAGAGTGACATGTGCCCGTCCAAATGCCTAACAGCTACTCTCTCATGGGTTCTCCCTCGTCCCTTCCATCCTCTGCCAAATTGGGAACCTGTGCAAACCAGGAGGTTAAAGGGCCTGTCTCTCCAAGTTGGGAGATTGATAGTAAGGCACTTGGAAAGTCAAACTGGAGCACCAGGTGAGGGACTATTCGTTGAGTTTTAGAAACCTTTCATATTCACAGTGTGTCCATTTTCTAGGTTTCCTGTACATGTTATAGCTGTAGTAATAGTCCCTTTAACATGGAGAGTTGGGACCCATGGAATGGGGGCCATGCATTATTGCTTGAAAGGGTCTGCATTTGCTCACCCAATCTCACCAATCCTCTCAGTCCCAAGTGTCCAGCCTTATGCCACATCCAGCTGTCATTGTAGATAGGGTCTTTCCAGGTTTCCTCAGACACCCTGAAGGAATTGTAAAGAATTTCCCTGTTTTTTGGTTTTGCTTTTGAAATTCCTTTTTATAGTGGGTTTGAGCTGATTCTCGCTGCCATGTTTATGCCACTCTAGACACACTTGATTCCCTTATGGAGACATATCAATACATAGGTTTTAAGATTCTTACTAGTAAGATATATTCCTCTGTGGGAAATATGGGCTTTTGAGTCTCTTTCACTGAGGAAGGTGTCGGTCTTGTCAATTCCAAAGTTGGTTTTTGAAACGGTCCCTGTGCTTATATCAAACTCTGGTTTTATGCATCACCCCACCTCTCCTTCCCCTTTATGCAGGCATAAGAGTGTTTTCTAAATGTGAGACTCTGTTCTCTTTCCTAACTCAGTTCACGTGTAGCCATGTTTACAGGATCTTCATAAGTGATATCTTATGATAAGTTTCTTTTTCTGTGTGACTTATTTGACTTAGAATCATCGTACCTGAATCCACTCACTTTGCTGCTACTCGTCTTATGACATTGATTTCATGGCTGAGGGATATTCCATCGTACGTAAGTACCACAATGTTTTGAACCATTTTTATATTTCCTGGGATATTTAAGGTGTACCCAAGTTGAGGTTCTTGTAGTCAGTGCAGCCCTAAATTTGGAGGTGGCTCTTTCTTATTGATTTTCAGTTTTCCCCAGGTATATTCCCTAGACTGGAAGTGGCCTTGGCTCTGTAGCTCTGTTGTTTACTTGTTTTAGGGAACAAAATGCACTCCTCCAGTGAGGCAGTTGGCAGTTTACATCCCGCGTATCAGCATAACAAGGCTCCCAGTTCTCCAGGGCCTGTCTTGCCTTTCTGGTTTTTACACATTTTGTGGATGTCCCTTTTGACCGGTGGGAAGTGATACTTCTTTGTAGTGCAGATTTGCATTGCCCGCTTGCTTGCTTGCCCAAAAAGGGCGTATGCGTTTTCTCCTGAATATATTCAGGAGAAAACGCATACGCCCTTTTTGGCCAAGTGCACCATTGTCCAAGTTGTGCCCCTCTTCCTGTGCTTTACAGGCGATTCCAAGGTACCTCTTGAAATCTGTTTCCTGCTATTTTGCCTCGCTTTCAAGTCCGCCTCGTTGAATTCCCTCAACAGATTTTTGGACGATAGTTGTCCTTTATCACTCTGCCAGTTTGTGAATTGCTGTGCCCCTGAGTTCCATTTCTCAACTCGTTTTTTGTGAGCTGAATGCAAGTCCAAAATTTTGGATCCTGTCCTATACTGGTTCCCGGTGGGTGGCTGAGACTTTGGTTAATTCTTCTTCCTGCCGGGAAATTAGAGTGACATGTGCCCGTCCAAATGCCTAACAGCTACTCTCTCATGGGTTCTCCCTCGTCACTTCCATCCTCTGCCAAATTGGGAACCTGTGCAAACCAGGAGGTTAAAGGGCCTGTCTCTCCAAGTTGGGAGATTGATAGTAAGGCAGTTGGAAAGTCAAACTGGAGCACCAGGAGAGGGACTATTCGTTGAGTTTTAGAAACCTTTCGTATTCACAGTGTGTCTATTCTCTAGGTTTCCTGTACATGTTATAGCTGTAGTAATATTCCCTTGAACCTGGAGAGTTGGGACCCATGGAATGGGGGCCATGCATTATTGCTTGAAAGGGTCTGCATTTGCTCACCCAATCTCACCAATACTCTCAGTCCCAAGTGTCCAGCCTTATGCCACATCCAGCTGTCATTGTAGATAGGGTCTTTCCAGGTTTCCTCAGACACCCTGAAGGAATTGTAAAGAATTTCCCTGTTTTTTCGTTTTGCTTTTGAAATTCCTTTTTATAGTGGGTTTGAGCTGATTCTCGCTGCCATGTTTATGCCACTCTAGACACACTTGATTCCCTTATGGAGTCATATCAATACATAGGTTTTAAGATTCTTACTAGTCAGATATATTCCTTTGTGGGAAATATGGGGTTTTGAGTCTCTTTCACTGAGGAAGGTGTAGGTCTTGTCTATTCCAAAGTTGGTTTTTGGAACGGTCCCTGTGCTTATATCAAACTCTGGTTTTATGCATCACCCCACCTCTCCATCCCCTTTATGCAGGCATAAGAGTGTTTTCTAAATGTGAGACTCTGTTCTCTTTCCTAACTCAGTTCACGTGTAGCCATGTTTACAGGATCTTCATAAGTGATATCTTATGATAAGTTTCTTTTTCTGTGTGACTTATTTCACTTAGAATCATCGTACCTGAATTCACTCACTTTGCTGCTACTGGTCTTATGTATGACATTGATTTCATGGCTGAGGGATATTCCATCGTACGTAACTACCACAATGTTTTGATCCATTTTTATATTTCCTGGGATATTTAAGGTGTACCCAAGTTGAGGTTCTTGTAGTCAGTGCAGCCCTAAATTTGGAGGTGGCTCTTTCTTATTGATTTTCAGTTTTCCCAAGGTATATTCCCTAGACTGGAAGCGCCCTTGGCTCTGTAGGTCTGTTGTTTACTTGTTTTAGGGAACACAATTCACTCCTCCAGAGAGGCAGTTGGCAATTTACATCACGCCCATCAGCATAACAAGGCTCCCTGTTCTCCAGGGCCTGTCTTGCCTTTCTGGTTTTTACACATTTTGTGGATGTACCTTTTGACCGGTGGGAAGTGATACTTCTTTGTAGTGCAGATTTGCATTGCCCGCTTGCTTGCTTGCCCAAAAAGGGCGTATGCGTTTTCTCCTGAATATATTCAGGAGAAAACGCATACGCCCTTTTTGGCCAAGTGCACCATTGTCCAAGTTGTGCCCCTCTTCCTGTGCTTTACAGGCGATTCCAAGGTACCTCTTGAAATCTGTTTCCTGCTATTTTGCCTCGCTTTCAAGTCCGCTTCGTTGACTTCCCTCAACAGATTTTTGGACGATAGTTGTCCTTTATCACTCTGCCAGTTTGTGAATTGCAGTGCCCCTGAGCTCCATTTCTCAACTCGTTATTTGTGAGCTGAACACAAGTCCAAAATTTTGGATCATGTCCTATACTTGTTCCCGGTGGGTGGCTGAGACTTTGGTTAATTCTTCTTCCTGCCGGGAAATTAGAGTGACATGTGCCCGTCCAAATGCCTAACAGCTACTCTCTCATGGGTTCTCCCTCGTCCCTTCCATCCTCTGCCAAATTGGGAACCTGTGCAAACCAGGAGGTTAAAGGGCCTGTCTCTCCAAGTTGGGAGATTGATAGTAAGGCACTTGGAAAGTCAAACTGGAGCACCAGGTGAGGGACTATTCGTTGAGTTTTAGAAACCTTTCATATTCACAGTGTGTCCATTCTCTAGGTTTCCTGTACATGTTATAGCTGTAGTAATAGTCCCTTTAACATGGAGAGTTGGGACCCATGGAATGGGGGCCATGCATTATTGCTTGAAAGGGTCTGCATTTGCTCACCCAATCTCACCAATCCTCTCAGTCCCAAGTGTCCAGCCTTATGCCACATCCAGCTGTCATTGTAGATAGGGTCTTTCCAGGTTTCCTCAGACACCCTGAAGGAATTGTAAAGAATTTCCCTGTTTTTTGGTTTTGCTTTTGAAATTCCTTTTTATAGTGGGTTTGAGCTGATTCTCGCTGCCATGTTTATGCCACTCTAGACACACTTGATTCCCTTATGGAGACATATCAATACATAGGTTTTAAGATTCTTACTAGTCAGATATATTCCTCTGTGGGAAATATGGGCTTTTGAGTCTCTTTCACTGAGGAAGGTGTCGGTCTTGTCAATTCCAAAGTTGGTTTTTGAAACGGTCCGTGTGCTTATATCAAACTCTGGTTTTATGCATCACCCCACCTCTCCTTCCCCTTTATGCAGGCATAAGAGTGTTTTCTAAATGTGAGACTCTGTTCTCTTTCCTAACTCAGTTCACGTTTAGCCATGTTTACAGGATCTTCATAAGTGATATCTTATGATAAGTTTCTTTTTCTGTGTGACTTATTTCACTTAGAATCATCGTACCTGAATCCACTCACTTTGCTGCTACTGGTCTTATGTATGACATTGATTTCATGGCTGAGGGATATTCCATCGTACGTAAGTACCACAATGTTTTGATCCATTTTTATATTTCCTGGGATATTTAAGGTGTACCCAAGTTGAGGTTCTTGTAGTCAGTGCAGCCCTAAATTTGGAGGTGGCTCTTTCTTATTGATTTTCAGTTTTCCCAAGGTATATTCCCTAGACTGGAAGCGCCCTTGGCTCTGTAGGTCTGTTGTTTACTTGTTTTAGGGAACACAATGCACTCCTCCAGAGAGGCAGTTGGCAATTTACATCACGCCCATCAGCATAACAAGGCTCCCTGTTCTCCAGGGCCTGTCTTGCCTTTCTGGATTTTACACATTTTGTGGATGTCCCTTTTGACCTGTGGGAAGTGATACTTCTTTGTAGTGCAGATTTGCATTGCCCGCTTGCTTGCTTGGCCAAAAAGGGCGTATGCGTTTTCTCCTGAATATATTCAGGAGAAAACGCATACGCCCTTTTTGGCCAAGTGCATCATTGTCGAACTTGTGCCCCTCTTCCTGTGCTTTACAGGCGATTCCAACGTACCTCTTTAAATCTCTTTCCTGCTATTCTGCCTCGCATTCAAGTCCGCCTCGTTGCCTTCCCTCAACAGATTTTTGGACAATAGTTGTGCTTTATTACTCTGGCAGTTTGTGAATTGCTGTGCCCCTGAGCTCCATTTTTCAACTCGTTTTTAGTGAGCTGAATGCAAGTCCAAAATTTTGGTTCAGGACCTATACTGGTTCCCGGTGGGTGGCTGAGACTTTGGTTAATTCTTCTTCCTAACGGTATATTAGAGTGACACGTGCCCGTCCAAATGCCTAACAGCTACACTCTCATTGGTTCTCCCTCTTCCCTTTCATCCTCTGCCAAATTGGCAACCTGTTCGAACCAGGAGGTAAATGGCGCTGTGTCTCCAAGTTTGGAGATTGATAGTAAAGCAGTTGGAAAGTCAAACCAGAGCACCAGGAGAGGGACTATTCGTTGAGATTTAGAAACATTTCATATTCACAGTGTGTCCATTCTCTAGGTTTCCTGTACCAGTTCTTGCTGTATTAATATTCCCTTCAAGCTCGAGAGTTGGGACCCATGGAATGGGGGCCATGCATTCTTGCTTTAAAGGGTCTGCATTAGCTCACCCAATCTCACCAATCCTCTCAGTCCCAAGTGTCCAGCCTTATGCCATATCCAGCTGTCATTGTAGATAGATTCATTCCACGTTTCATCAGAGACCCTGAAGGAATTGTAAAGACTTTCCCTGTTTTTTTGTTTTGTTTTTGAAATTCCTTTTTATAGTGGGTTTGAGCTGATTCTCGCTGCCATGTTTATGCCAGTCAAGACACACTTGATAACCTTATGGAGACATATCAATACATAGGTTTTAAGATTCTTACTAGTCAGATCTATTCCTCTGCGGGAAATATGTGGTTTTGAGTCCCTTTCACTGAGGAAGGTGTAGGTCTTATCTATTCCATAGTAAGTTTTTGGAACGGTCCCTGTGATTATATCAAACTCTGGTTTTATGCATTACGCCACCTCTCTTTCTCCCTTAAGCATGCATACGAGTTTTTTTCTAAATGTGAGACACTGTTCTCTTTCCTAACTCAGTTCATATGTAGCCATGTTTACAGGATCTCCAAAAGTCATATCTTATGATAAGTTTCTTTTTCTGTGTGACTTATTTCACTTAGAATCATCGTACCTGAATCGACTCATTTTGCTGCTACTGGTCTTATGACATTGATTTCATGGATGAGGGATATTACATCTTTCGTATGTACCACAATTTTTTGAATCCATTTTATATTTCCTGGGATATTTAAGGTGTACCCAAGTTGAGGTTCTTGTCAGCAGTGCAGCCCTAAATTTTGGGGTGACTCTGTCTTATTGATTTTCAGTTTTCCCAAGATATATTCCCTAGACTGAAAGTGTCCTTGGCTCTGTAGCTCTGTTGTTTACTTGTTTTAGGGAAACAGTGCACTCCTCCAGAGAGGCAGTTGGCAATTTACATCCGGACCATCAGCATAAAAAGGCTCCGTGTTCTCCAGGCCCTGTCATGCCTTTCTGGTTTTTACACATTTTGTGGATGTCCCTTTTGACCGGTGGGAAGTGACACTTCTTTGTAGTGCAAATTTGCATTGCCCGCTTGCTTGCTTGGCCAAAAAGGGCGTATGCGTTTTCTCCTGAATATATTCAGGAGACAACGCATACGCCCTTTTTGGCCAAGTGCATCATTGTCCAAGTTGTGCCTCTCTTCCTGTGCTTTAAAGGCGATTCCAACGTACCTCTTGAAATCTGTTTCCTGCTATTCGGCATCGCTTTCAAGTCCGCCTCGTTTCCTTCCCTCAACAGATTTATGGACGATAGATGTCCTGGATTACTCTGCCAGTTTGTGAATTGCTGTGCCCCTGAGCTCCATTTTATAACTCGATTTTTGTGAGCTGAACGCAAGTCCAAAATTTTGGTTCAGGATCTATACTGGTTCCCGGTGGGTGGCTGAGACTTTGGTTAATTCTTCTTCCTGCCGGGAAATTAGTATGAAATGTGCCTGTCCAAATGCCTAACAGCTACTCTCTCATTGTTTCTTCCTCTTCCCTTTCATCCTCTGCCAAATTGACAACCTGTGCGAACCAGGAGGTTAAAGGGGCTGTCTGTACTAGTTGGTTGATTGATAGTAAAGCAGTTGGAAAGTCAAACCAGAGCAGCAGTAGAGGGACTATTCGTTGAGTTTTAGAAACCTTTCATAATCACAGTGTGTCTATTCTCTAGGTTTCACGTACATGTTATAGCTGTAGTAATATTCCCTTCAACATGAAGAGTTGGGACCCATGGAAGAGGTGGCATGCATTATTGCTTTAAAGGGACTGCCTTTGCTCACCCAATCTCACCAATTTTCTCAGTCCCAAGTGTCCAGCCTTATGCTACATCCAGCTGTCATTGTAGATAGGGTCTTTCCAGGTTTCCTCAGACACCCTGAAGGAATTGTAAAGAATTTCCCTGTTTTTTCGTTTTGCTTTTGAAATTCCTTTTTATAGTGGGTTTGAGCTGATTCTCGCTGCCATGTTTATGCCACTCTAGACACACTTGATTCCCTTATGGAGTCATATCAATACATAGGTTTTAAGATTCTTACTAGTCAGATATATTCCTCTGCGGGAAATATGGGGTTTTGAGTCTCTTTCACTGAGGAAGGTGTAGGTCTTGTCTATTCCAAAGTTGGTTTTTGGAACGGTCCCTGTGCTTATATCAAACACTGGTTTTATGCATCACCCCACCTCTCCATCCCCTTTATGCAGGCATAAGAGTGTTTTCTAAATGTGAGACTCTGTTCTCATTCCTAACTCAGTTCATGTGTAGCCATGTTTACAGGATCTTCATAAGTGATATCTTATGATAAGTTTCTTTTTCTGTGTGACTTATTTCACTTAGAATCATCGTACCTGAATCCACTCACTTTGCTGCTACTGGTCTTATGACATTGATTTCATCGCTGAGGGATATTCCATCGTACGTAAGTACCACAATGTTTTGAACCATTTTTATATTTCCTGGGATATTTAAGGTGTACCCAAGTTGAGGTTCTTGTAGTCAGTGCAGCCCTAAACTTGGAGGTGGCTCTTTCTTATTGATTTTCAGTTTTCCCAAGGTATATTCCCTAGACTGGAAGTGGCCTTGGCTCTGTAGCTCTGTTGTTTACTTGTTTTAGGGAACACAATGCACTCCTCCAGTGAGGCAGTTGGCAATTTACATTCCGCCCATCAGCATAACAAGGCTCCCAGTTCTCCAGGGCCTGTCTTGCCTTTCTGGTTTTTACACATTTTGTGGATGTCCCTTTTGACCGGTGGGAAGTGATACTTCTTTGTAGTGCAGATTTGAATTGCCCGCTTGCTTGCTTGGCCAAAAAGGGCGTATGCGTTTTCTCCTGAATATATTCAGGAGAAAACGCATACGCCCTTTTTGGCCAAGTGCAGCATTGTCCAAGTTGTGCCCCTATTCCTGTGCTTTACAGGCGATTCCAAGGTACCTCTTGAAATCTGTTTCCTGCTATTTTGCCTCGCTTTCAAGTCCGCCTCGTTGACTTCCCTCAACAGATTTTTGGACGATAGTTGTCCTTTATCTCTCTGCCTGTTTGTGAATTGCTGTGCCCCTGAGCTCCATATCTCAACTCGTTTTTTGTGAGCTGAACGCAAGTCCAAAATTTTGGATCATGTCCTATACTGGTTCCCGGTGGGTGGCTGAGACTTTGGTTAATTCTTCTTCCTGCCGGGAAATTAGAGTGACATGTGCCCGTCCAAATGCCTAACAGCTACTCTCTCATGGGTTCTCCCTCGTCCCTTCCATCCTCTGCCAAATTGGGAACCTGTGCAAACCAGGAGGTTAAAGGGCCTGTCTGTCCAAGTTGGGAGATTGATAGTAAGGCAGTTGGAAAGTCAAACTGGAGCACCAGGAGAGGGACTAATCGTTTAGTTTTAGAAACCTGTCGTATTCACCATGTGTACCTTCTCTAGGTTTCCGGAACATGTTATAGCTGTAGTAATATTCCCTTCAACCTGGAGAGTTGGGAGCCATGGAATGGGTGCCATGAAATATTGCTTGAAAGGGTCTGCATTTGCTCACCCAATCTCACCAATCCACTCAGTCCCAAGTGTCCAGCCTTATGCCACATCCAGCTGTCATTGTAGATAGGCTTATTCCAGGTTTCATCAGAGACCCTGAAGGAATTGTAAAGAATTTCCCTCTTTATTTGTTTTGTTTTTGAAATTCCCTTTTATAGTGGGTTTGAGCTGATTCTCGCTGCCATGTTTATGCCAATCTAGACACACTTGATTCCCTTATGGAGACATATCAATACATAGGTTTTAAGATTGTTTCTAGTGTGATATATTCCTCTCCGGGAAATATGGGGTTCTGAGTACCTTTCACTGAGGAAGGGGTAGGTCTTTTCTATTCCATAGATGGTTTTTGGAAGGGTACGTGTGATTCTATCAAAGTCTAGTTTTATGCATCACCCCACCTCTCCTTTCCCCTTAAGCAGGCATAAGAATGTTTTTTAAATGTGAGACTCTGTTCTCTTTCCTAACTCAGTTCATGTGTAGCCATGTTTACAGGATCTTCATAAGTGATATTTTATGATAAGTTTCTTTTTCTGTGTGACTTATTTCACTAAGAATCATCTTACCTGAATCCATTCATTTTGCTTCTACTGGTCTTATGACATTGATTTCATGGCTGACGGATATTCCATCATACGTAAGTACCACAATAATTTGAACCAAGTTTATATTTCGTGGGATATTTAAGGTGTACCCACGTTGAGCTTCCTGTAAGAAGTGCAGCCCTAAATTTTGGGGTGGCCGTGTCTTATTGATTTTCAGTTTTCCCAAGGTATATTCCCTAGACAGGAAGCGCCCTTGGCTCTGTAGGTCTGTTGTTTACTTGTTTTAGGGAACACAATGCACTCCTCCAGAGAGGCAGTTGGCAATTTACATCACGCCCATCAGCATAACAAGGCTCCCTGTTCTCCAGGGCCTGTCTTGCCTTTCTGGATTTTACACATTTTGTGGATATCCCTTTTGACCGGTGGGAAGTGATACTTCTTTGTAGTGCAGATTTGCATTGCCCGCTTGCTTGCTTGGCCAAAAAGGGCGTATGCGTTTTCTCCTGAATATATTCAGGAGAAAACACATACGCCCTTTTTGGCCAAGTGCATCATTGTCGAACTTGTGCCCCTCTTCCTGTGCTTTACAGGCGATTCCAACGTACCTCTTTAAATCTGTTTCCTGCTATTCTGCCTCGCATTCAAGTCCGCCTCGTTGCCTTCCCTCAACAGATTTTTGGACAATAGTTGTGCTTTATTACTCTGGCAGTTTGTGAATTGCTGTGCCCCTGAGCTCCATTTTTCAACTCCTTTTTAGTGAGCTGAATGCAAGTCCAAAATTTTGGTTCAGGACCTATACTGGTTCCCGGTGGGTGGCTGAGACTTTGGTTAATTCTTCTTCCTAACGGTATATTAGAGTGACACGTGCCCGTCCAAATGCCTAACAGCTACTCTCTCATTGGTTCTCCCTCTTCCCTTTCATCCTCTGCCAAATTGGCAACCTGTTCGAACCAGGAGGTAAATGGCGCTGTGTCTCCAAGTTTGGAGATTGATAGTAAAGCAGTTGGAAAGTCAAACCAGAGCACCAGGAGAGGGACTATTCGTTGAGATTTAGAAACATTTCATATTCACAGTGTGTCCATTCTCTAGGTTTCCTGTACCAGTTCTTGCTGTATTAATATTCCCTTCAAGCTCGAGAGTTGGGACCCATGGAATGGGGGCCATGCATTCTTGCTTTAAAGGGTCTGCATTAGCTCACCCAATCTCACCAATCCTCTCAGTCCCAAGTGTCCAGCCTTATGCCATATCCAGCTGTCATTGTAGATAGATTCATTCCACGTTTCATCAGAGACCCTGAAGGAATTGTAAAGACTTTCCCTGTTTTTTTGTTTTGTTTTTGAAATTCCTTTTTATAGTGGGTTTGAGCTGATTCTCGCTGCCATGTTTATGCCAGTCAAGACACACTTGATAACCTTATGGAGACATATCAATACATAGGTTTTAAGATTCTTACTAGTCAGATCTATTCCTCTGCGGGAAATATGTGGTTTTGAGTCCCTTTCACTGAGGAAGGTGTAGGTCTTATCTATTCTATAGTAAGTTTTTGAAACGGTCCCTGTGATTATATCAAACTCTGGTTTTATGCATTACCCCACCTCTCTTTCTCCCTTAAGCATGCATACGAGTTTTTTTCTAAATGTGAGACACTGTTCTCTTTCCTAACTCAGTTCATATGTAGCCATGTTTACAGGATCTCCAAAAGTCATATCTTATGATAAGTTTCTTTTTCTGTGTGACTTATTTCACTTAGAATCATCGTACCTGAATCGACTCATTTTGCTGCTACTGGTCTTATGACATTGATTTCATGGATGAGGGATATTACATCTTTCGTATGTACCACAATTTTTTGAATCCATTTTATATTTCCTGGGATATTTAAGGTGTACCCAAGTTGAGGTTCTTGTCAGCAGTGCAGCCCTAAATTTTGGGGTGACTCTGTCTTATTGATTTTCAGTTTTCCCAAGATATATTCCCTAGACTGAAAGTGTCCTTGGCTCTGTAGCTCTGTTGTTTACTTGTTTTAGGGAAACAGTGCACTCCTCCAGAGAGGCAGTTGGCAATTTACATCCGGACCATCAGCATAAAAAGGCTCCGTGTTCTCCAGGCCCTGTCATGCCTTTCTGGTTTTTACACATTTTGTGGATGTCCCTTTTGACCGGTGGGAAGTGACACTTCTTTGTAGTGCAAATTTGCATTGCCCGCTTGCTTGCTTGGCCAAAAAGGGCGTATGCGTTTTCTCCTGAATATATTCAGGAGACAACGCATACGCCATTTTTGGCCAAGTGCATCATTGTCCAAGTTGTGCCTCTCTTCCTGTGCTTTAAAGGCGATTCCAACGTACCTCTTGAAATCTGTTTCCTGCTATTCGGCATCGCTTTCAAGTCCGCCTCGTTTCCTTCCCTCAACAGATTTATGGACGATAGATGTCCTGGATTACTCTGCCAGTTTGTGAATTGCTGTGCCCCTGAGCTCCATTTTATAACTCGATTTTTGTGAGCTGAACGCAAGTCCAAAATTTTGGTTCAGGATCTATACTGGTTCCCGGTGGGTGGCTGAGACTTTGGTTAATTCTTCTTCCTGCCTGGAAATTAGAGTGACATGTGCCCGTCCAAATGCCTAACAGCTACTCTCTCATGGGTTCTCCCTCGTCCCTTCCATCCTCTGCCAAATTGGGAACCTGTGCAAACCAGGAGGTTAAAGGGCCTGTCTCTCCAAGTTGGGAGATTGATAGTAAGGCAGTTGGAAAGTCAAACTGGAGCACCAGGAGAGGGACTATTCGTTGAGTTTTAGAAACCTTTCGTATTCACAGTGTGTCCATTCTCTAGGTTTCCTGTACATGTTATAGCTGTAGTAATATTCCCTTGAACCTGGAGAGTTGGGACCCATGGAATGGGGGCCATGCATTATTGCTTGAAAGGGTCTGCATTTGCTCACCCAATCTCACCAATCCTCTCAGTCCCAAGTGTCCAGCCTTATGCCACATCCAGCTGTCATTGTAGATAGGGTCTTTCCAGGTTTCCTCAGACACCCTGAAGGAATTGTAAAGAATTTCCCTGTTTTTTGGTTTTGCTTTTGAAATTCCTTTTTATAGTGGGTTTGAGCTGATTCTCGCTGCCATGTTTATGCCACTCTAGACACACTTGATTCCCTTATGGAGACATATCAATACATAGGTTTTAAGATTCTTACTAGTCAGATATATTCCTCTGTGGGAAATATGGGGTTTTGAGTCTCTTTCACTGAGGAAGGTGTCGGTCTTGTCAATTCCAAAGTTGGTTTTTGAAACGGTCCCTGTGCTTATATCAAACTCTGGTTTTATGCATCACCCCACCTCTCCTTCCCCTTTATGCAGGCATAAGAGTGTTTTCTAAATGTGAGACTCTGTTCTCTTTCCTAACTCAGTTCACGTGTAGCCATGTTTACAGGATCTTCATAAGTGATATCTTATGATAAGTTTCTTTTTCTGTGTGACTTATTTCACTTAGAATCATCGTACCTGAATCCACTCACTTTGTTGCTACTGGTCTTATGACATTGATTTCATGGCTGAGGGATATTCCATCGTACGTAAGTACCACAATGTTTTGAACCATTTTTATATTTCCTGGGATATTTAAGGTGTACCCAAGTTGAGGTTCTTGTAGTCAGTGCAGCCCTAAATTTGGAGGTGGCTCTTTCTTATTGATTTTCAGTTTTCCCAAGGTATATTCCCTAGACTGGAAGTGGCCTTGGCTCTGTAGCTCTGTTGTTTACTTGTTTTAGGGAACACAATGCACTCCTCCAGTGAGGCAGTTGGCAATTTACATCCCACCCATCAGCATAACAAGGCTCCCAGTTCCTCAGGGCCTGTCTTGCCTTTCTGGTTTTTACACATTTTGTGGATGTCCCTTTTGACCGGTGGGAAATGATACTTCTTTGTAGTGCAGATTTGCATTGCCCGCTTGCTTGCTTGGCCAAAAAGGGCGTATGCGTTTTCTCCTGAATATATTCAGGAGAAAACGCATACGCCCTTTTTGGCCAAGTGCACCATTGTCCAAGTTGTGCCCCTCTTCCTGTGCTTTACAGGCATTTCCAAGGTACCTCTTGAAATCTGTTTCCTGCTATTTTGCCTCGCTTTCAAGTCCGCCTCGTTGACTTCCCTCAACAGATTTTTGGACGATAGTTGTCCTTTATCACTCTGCCAGTTTGTGAATTGCTGTGCCCCTGAGCTCCATTTCTCAACTCGTTTTTTGTGAGCTGAACGCAAGTCCAAAATTTTGGATCATGTCCTATACTGGTTCCCGGTGGGTGGCTGAGACTTTGGTTAATTCTTCTTCCTGCCGGGAAATTAGAGTGACATGTGCCCGTCCGAATGCCTAACAGCTACTCTCTCATGGGTTCTCCCTCGTCCCTTCCATCCTCTGGCAAATTGGGAACCTGTGCAAACCAGGAGGTTAAAGGGCCTGTCTCTCCAAGTTGGGAGATTGATAGTAAGGCAGTTGGAAAGTCAAACTGGAGCACCAGGAGAGGGACTATTCGTTGAGTTTTAGAAACCTTTCGTATTCACAGTGTGTCTATTCTCTAGGTTTCCTGTACATGTTATAGCTGTAGTAATATTCCCTTGAACCTGGAGAGTTGGGACCCATGGAATGGGGGCCATGCATTATTGCTTGAAAGGGTCTGCATTTGCTCACCCAATCTCACCAATCCTCTCAGTCCCAAGTGTCCAGCCTTATGCCACATCCAGCTGTCATTGTAGATAGGGTCTTTCCAGGTTTCCTCAGACACCCTGAAGGAATTGTAAAGAATTTCCCTGTTTTTTGGTTTTGCTTTTGAAATTCCTTTTTATAGTGGGTTTGAGCTGATTCTCGCTGCCATGTTTATGCCACTCTAGACACACTTGATTCCCTTATGGAGTCATATCAATACATAGGTTTTAAGATTCTTACTAGTCAGATATATTCCTCTGCGGGAAATATGGGGTTTTGAGTCTCTTTCACTGAGGAAGGTGTAGGTCTTGTGTATTCCAAAGTTGGTTTTTGGAACGGTCCCTGTGCTTATATCAAACTCTGGTTTTATGCATCACCCCACCTCTCCATCCCCTTTATGCAGGCATAAGAGTGTTTTCTAAATGTGAGACTCTGTTCTCTTTCCTAACTCAGTTCACGTGTAGCCATGTTTACAGGATCTTCATAAGTGATATCTTATGATAAGATTTTTTTTTTCTTTGTGACTTATTTGACTTAGAATCATCGTACCTGAATCCACTCACTTTGCTGCTACTGGTCTTATGACATTGATTTCATGGCTGAGGGATATTCCATCGTACGTAAGTACCACAATGTTTTGAACCATTTTTATATTTCCTGGGATATTTAAGGTGTACCCAAGTTGAGGTTCTTGTAGTCAGTGCAGCCCTAAATTTGGAGGTGGCTCTTTCTTATTGATTTTCAGTTTTCCCAAGGTATATTCCCTAGACTGGAAGTGGCCTTGGCTCTGTAGCTCTGTTGTTTACTTGTTTTAGGGAACACAATGCACTCCTCCAGTGAGGCAGTTGGCAATTTACATCCCGCCCATCAGCATAACAAGGCTCCCAGTTCTCCAGGGCCTGTCTTGCCTTTCTGGATTTTACACATTTTGTGGATATCCCTTTTGACCGGTGGGAAGTGATACTTCTTTGTAGTGCAGATTTGCATTGCCCGCTTGCTTGCTTGGCCAAAAAGGGCGTATGCGTTTTCTCCTGAATATATTCAGGAGAAAACACATACGCCCTTTTTGGCCAAGTGCATCATTGTCGAACTTGTGCCCCTCTTCCTGTGCTTTACAGGCGATTCCAACGTACCTCTTTAAATCTGTTTCCTGCTATTCTGCCTCGCATTCAAGTCCGCCTCGTTGCCTTCCCTCAACAGATTTTTGGACAATAGTTGTGCTTTATTACTCTGGCAGTTTGTGAATTGCTGTGCCCCTGAGCTCCATTTTTCAACTCCTTTTTAGTGAGCTGAATGCAAGTCCAAAATTTTGGTTCAGGACCTATACTGGTTCCCGGTGGGTGGCTGAGACTTTGGTTAATTCTTCTTCCTAACGGTATATTAGAGTGACACGTGCCCGTCCAAATGCCTAACAGCTACTCTCTCATTGGTTCTCCCTCTTCCCTTTCATCCTCTGCCAAATTGGCAACCTGTTCGAACCAGGAGGTAAATGGCGCTGTGTCTCCAAGTTTGGAGATTGATAGTAAAGCAGTTGGAAAGTCAAACCAGAGCACCAGGAGAGGGACTATTCGTTGAGATTTAGAAACATTTCATATTCACAGTGTGTCCATTCTCTAGGTTTCCTGTACCAGTTCTTGCTGTATTAATATTCCCTTCAAGCTCGAGAGTTGGGACCCATGGAATGGGGGCCATGCATTCTTGCTTTAAAGGGTCTGCATTAGCTCACCCAATCTCACCAATCCTCTCAGTCCCAAGTGTCCAGCCTTATGCCATATCCAGCTGTCATTGTAGATAGATTCATTCCACGTTTCATCAGAGACCCTGAAGGAATTGTAAAGACTTTCCCTGTTTTTTTGTTTTGTTTTTGAAATTCCTTTTTATAGTGGGTTTGAGCTGATTCTCGCTGCCATGTTTATGCCAGTCAAGACACACTTGATAACCTTATGGAGACATATCAATACATAGGTTTTAAGATTCTTACTAGTCAGATCTATTCCTCTGCGGGAAATATGTGGTTTTGAGTCCCTTTCACTGAGGAAGGTGTAGGTCTTATCTATTCTATAGTAAGTTTTTGAAACGGTCCCTGTGATTATATCAAACTCTGGTTTTATGCATTACCCCACCTCTCTTTCTCCCTTAAGCATGCATACGAGTTTTTTTCTAAATGTGAGACACTGTTCTCTTTCCTAACTCAGTTCATATGTAGCCATGTTTACAGGATCTCCAAAAGTCATATCTTATGATAAGTTTCTTTTTCTGTGTGACTTATTTCACTTAGAATCATCGTACCTGAATCGACTCATTTTGCTGCTACTGGTCTTATGACATTGATTTCATGGATGAGGGATATTACATCTTTCGTATGTACCACAATTTTTTGAATCCATTTTATATTTCCTGGGATATTTAAGGTGAACCCAAGTTGAGGTTCTTGTCAGCAGTGCAGCCCTAAATTTGGGGGTGACTCTGTCTTATTGATTTTCAGTTTTCCCAAGATATATTCCCTAGACTGAAAGTGTCCTTGGCTCTGTAGCTCTGTTGTTTACTTGTTTTAGGGAACACAGTGCACTCCTCCAGAGAGGCAGTTGGCAATTTACATCCGGACCATCAGCATAAAAAGGCTCCGTGTTCTCGAGGCCCTGTCATGCCTTTCTGGTTTTTACACATTTTGTGGATGTCCCTTTTGACCGGTGGGAAGAGACACTTCTTTGTAGTGCAAATTTTCATTGCCCGCTTGCTTGCTTGGCCAAAAAGGGCGTATGCGTTTTCTCCTGAATATATTCAGGAGAAAACGCATACGCACTTTTTGGCCAAGTGCATCATTGTCCAAGTTGTGCCTCTCTTCCTGTGCTTTAAAGGCGATTCCAACGTACCTCTTGAAATCTGTTTCCTGCTATTCGGCATCGCATTCACGTCCGCCCCGTTTCCTTCCCTCAACAGATTTATGGACGATAGATGTCCTGCATTACTCTGCCAGTTTGTGAATTGCTGTGCCCCTGAGCTCCATTTTATAACTCGATTTTTGTGAGCTGAACGCAAGTCCAAAATTTTGGTTCAGGATCTATACTGGTTCCCGGTGGGTGGCTGAGACTTTGGTTAATTCTTCTTCCTGCCGGGAAATTAGTATGAAATATGCCTGTCCAAATGCCTAACAGCTACTCTCTCATTGTTTCTTCCTCTTCCCTTTCATCCTCTGCCAAATTGACAACCTGTGCGAACCAGGAGGTTAAAGGGGCTGTCTCTCCTAGTTGGTTGATTGATAGTAAAGCAGTTGGAAAGTCAAACCAGAGCAGCAGTAGAGGGACAATTCGTTGAGTTTTAGAAACCTTTCATAATCACAGTGTGTCTATTCTCTAGGTTTCACGTACATGTTATAGCTGTAGTAATATTCCCTTCAACATGAAGAGTTGGGACCCATGGAAGAGGTGGCATGCATTATTGCTTTAAAGGGACTGCCTTTGCTCACCCAATCTCACCAATTTTCTCAGTCCCAAGTGTCCAGCCTTATGCCACATCCAGCTGTCATTGTAGATAGGGTCTTTCCAGGTTTCCTCAGACACCCTGAAGGAATTGTAAAGAATTTCCCTGTTTTTTCGTTTTGCTTTTGAAATTCCTTTTTATAGTGGGTTTGAGCTGATTCTCGCTGCCATGTTTATGCCACTCTAGATACACTTGATTCCCTTATGGAGACATATCAATACATAGGTTTTAAGATTCTTACTAGTCAGATATATTCCTCTGTGGGAAATATGGGGTTTTGAGTCTCTTTCACTGAGGAAGGTGTAGGTCTTGTCTATTCCAAAGTTGGTTTTTGAAACGGTCCCTGTGCTTATATCAAACTATGGTTTTATGCATCACCCCACCTCTCATTCCCCTTTATGCAGGCATAAGAGTGTTTTCTAAATGTGAGACTCTGTTCTCTTTCCTAACTCAGTTCACGTGTAGCCATGTTTACAGGATCTTCATAAGTGATATCTTATGATAAGTTTCTTTTTTCTGTGTGACTTATTTCACTTAGAATCATCGTACCTGAATCCACTCACTTTGCTGCTACTGGTCTTATGACATTGATTTCATGGCTGAGGAATATTCCATCGTACGTAAGTACCACAATGTTTTGAACCATTTTTATATTTCCTGGGATATTTAAGGTGTACCCAAGTTGAGGTTCTTGTAGTCAGTGCAGCCCTAAATTTGGAGGTGGCTCTTTCTTATTGATTTTCAGTTTTCCCAAGGTATATTCCCTAGACTGGAAGTGGCCTTGGCTCTGTAGCTCTGTTGTTTACTTGTTTTAGGGAACACAATGCACTCCTCCAGTGAGGCAGTTGGCAATTTACATCCCGCCCATCAGCATAACAAGGCTCCCTGTTCTCCAGGGCCTGTCTTGCCTTTCTGGTTTTTACACATTTTGTGGATGTCCCTTTTGACCGGTGGGAAGTGATACTTCTTTGTAGTGCAGATTTGCATTGCCCGCTTGCTTGCTTGGCCAAAAAGGGCGTATGCGTTTTCTCCTGAATATATTCAGGAGAAAACGCATACGCCCATTTTGGCCAAGTGCATCATTGTCCAAGTTGTGCCCCTCTTCCTGTGCTTTACAGGCGATTCCAACGTACCTCTTGAAATCTGTTTCCTGCTATTTTCCCTCGCTTTCAAGTCCACCTCGTTGACTTCCCTCAAGAGATTTTTGGATGATAGTTGTCCTTTATCACTCTGCCAGTTTGTGAATTGCTGTGCCCCTAAGCTCCATTTCTCAACTTGTTTTTTGTGAGCTGAACGCAAGTCCAAAATTTTGGATCATGTCCTATACTGGTTCCCGGTGGGTGGCTGAGACTTTCGTTAATTCTTCTTCCTGCTGGGAAATTAGAGTGACATGTGCCCGTCCAAATGCCTAACAGCTACTCTCTCATGGGTTCTCCCTCGTCCCTTCCATCCTCTGCCAAATTGGGAACCTGTGCAAACCAGGAGGTTAAAGGGCCTGTCTCTCCAAGTTGGGAGATTGATAGTAAGGCAGTTGGAAAGTCAAACTGGAGCACCAGGAGAGGGACTATTCGTTGAGTTTTAGAAACCTTTCGTATTCACAGTGTGTCCATTCTCTAGGTTTCCTGTACATGTTATAGCTGTAGTAATATTCCCTTGAACCTGGAGAGTTGGGACCCATGGAATGGGGGCCATGCATTATTGCTTGAAAGGGTCTGCATTTGCTCACCCAATCTCACCAATCCTCTCAGTCCCAAGTGTCCAGCCTTATGCCACATCCAGCTGTCATTGTAGATAGGGTCTTTCCAGGTTTCCTCAGACACCCTGAAGGAATTGTAAAGAATTTCCCTGTTTTTTGGTTTTGCTTTTGAAATTCCTTTTTATACTGGGTTTGAGCTGATTCTCGCTGCCATGTTTATGCCACTCTAGACACACTTGATTCCCTTATGGAGACATATCAATACATAGATTTTAAGATTCTTACTAGTCAGATATATTCCTCTGTGGGAAATATGGGGTTTTGAGTCTCTTTCACTGAGGAAGGTGTAGGTCTTGTCTATTCCAAAGTTGGTTTTTGAAACGGTCCCTGTGCTTATATCAAACTCTGGTTTTATGCATCACCCCACCTCTCCTTCCCCTTTATGCAGGCATAAGAGTGTTTTCTAAATGTGAGACTCTGTTCTCTTTCCTAACTCAGTTCACGTGTAGCCATGTTTACAGGATCTTCATAAGTGATATCTTATGATAAGTTTCTTTTTCTGTGTGACTTATTTCACTTAGAATCATCGTACCTGAATCCACTCACTTTGCTGCTACTGGTCTTATGACATTGATTTCATGGCTGAGGGATATTCCATCGTACGTAAGTACCACAATGTTTTGAACCATTTTTATATTTCCTGGGATATTTAAGGTGTACCCAATTTGAGGTTCTTGTAGTCAGTGCAGCCCTAAATTTGGAGGTGGCTCTTTCTTATTGATTTTCAGTTTTCCCAAGGTATATTCCCTAGACTGGAAGTGGCCTTGGCTCTGTAGCTCTGTTGTTTACTTGTTTTAGGGAACACAATGCACTCCTCCAGTGAGGCAGTTGGCAATTTACATCCCGCCCATCAGCATAACAAGGCTCCCAGTTCTCCAGGGCCTGTCTTGCCTTTCTGGTTTTTACACATTTTGTGGATGTCCCTTTTGACCGGTGGGAAGTGATACTTCTTTGTAGTGCAGATTTGCATTGCCCGCTTGCTTGCTTGGCCAAAAAGGGCGTATGCGTTTTCTCCTGACTATATTCAGGAGAAAACGCATACGCCCTTTTTGGCCAAGTGCACCATTGTCCAAGTTGTGCCCCTCTTCCTGTGCTTTACAGGCGATTCCAAGGTACCTCTTGAAATCTGTTTCCTGCTATTTTGCCTCGCTTTCAAGTCCACCTCGTTGACTTCCCTCAACAGATTTTTGGACGATAGTTGTCCTTTATCACTCTGCCAGTTTGTGAATTGCTGTGCCCCTGAGCTCCATTTCTCAACTCGTTTTATGTGAGCTGAACGCAAGTCCAAAATTTTGGATCATGTCCTATACTGGTTCCCGGTGGGTGGCTGAGACTTTGGTTAATTCTTCTTCCTGCCGGGAAATTAGAGTGACATGTGCCCGTCCAAATGCCTAACAGCTACTCTCTCATGGGTTCTCCCTCGTCCCTTCCATCCTCTGCCAAATTGGGAACCTGTGCAAACCAGGAGGTTAAAGGGCCTGTCTCTCCAAGTTGGGAGATTGATAGTAAGGCAGTTGGAAAGTCAAACTGGAGCACCAGGAGAGGGACTATTCGTTGAGTTTTAGAAACCTTTCGTATTCACAGTGTGTCCATTCTCTAGGTTTCCTGTACATGTTATAGCTGTAGTAATATTCCCTTGAACCTGGAGAGTTGGGACCCATGGAATGGGGACCATGCATTATTGCTTGAAAGGGTCTGCATTTGCTCACCCAATCTCACCAATCCTCTCAGTCCCAAGTGTCCAGCCTTATGCCACATCCAGCTGTCATGGTAGATAGGGTCTTTCCAGGTTTCCTCAGACACCCTGAAGGAATTGTAAAGAATTTCCCTGTTTTTTGGTTTTGCTTTTGAAATTCCTTTTTATAGTGGGTTTGAGCTGATTCTCGCTGCCATGTTTATGCCACTCTAGACACACTTGATTCCCTTATGGAGACATATCAATACATAGGTTTTAAGATTCTTACTAGTCAGATATATTCCTCTGTGGGAAATATGGGGTTTTGAGTCTCTTTCACTAAGTAAGGTGTCGTTCTTGTCAATTCCAAAGTTGGTTTTTGAAACGGTCCCTGTGCTTATATCAAACTCTGGTTTTATGCATCACCCCACCTCTCCTTCCCCTTTATGCAGGCATAAGAGTGTTTTCTAAATGTGAGACTCTGTTCTCTTTCCTAACTCAGTTCACGTGTAGCCATGTTTACAGGATCTTCATAAGTGATATCTTATGATAAGTTTCTTTTTCTGTGTGACTTATTTCACTTAGAATCATCGTACCTGAATCCACTCACTTTGCTGCTACTGGTCTTTTGACATTGATTTCATGGCTGAGGGATATTCCATCGTACGTAAGTACCACAATGTTTTGAACCATTTTTATATTTCCTGGGATATTTAAGGTCTACCCAAGTTGAGGTTCTTGTAGTCAGTGCAGCCCTAAATTTGGAGGTGGCTCTTTCTTATTGATTTTCAGTTTTCCCAAGGTATATTCCCTAGACTGGAAGTGGCCTTGGCTCTGTAGCTCTGTTGTTTACTTGTTTTAGGGAACACAATGCACTCCTCCAGTGAGGCAGTTGGCAATTTACATCCCGCCCATCAGCATAACAAGGCTCCCAGTTCTCCAGGGCCTGTCTTGCCTTTCTGGTTTTTACACATTTTGTGGATGTCCCTTTTGACCGGTGGGAAGTGATACTTCTTTGTAGTGCAGATTTGCATTGCCCGCTTGCTTGCTTGGCCAAAAAGGGCGTATGCGTTTTCTCCTGAATATATTCAGGAGAAAACGCATACGCCCTTTTTGGCCAAGTGCACCATTGTCCAAGTTGTGCCCCTCTTCCTGTGCTTTACAGGCGATTCCAAGGTACCTCTTAAAATCTGTTTCCTGCTATTTTGCCTCGCTTTCAAGTCCGGCTCGTTGACTTCCCTCAACAGATTTTTGGACGATAGTTGTCCTTTATCACTCTGCCAGTTTGTGAATTGCTGTGCCCCTGAGCTCCATTTCTCAACTCGTTTTATGTGAGCTGAACACAAGTCCAAAATTTTGGATCATGTCCTATACTGGTTCCCAGTGGGTGGCTGAGACTTTGGTTAATTCTTCTTCCTGCCGGGAAATTAGAGTGACATGTGCCCGTCCAAATGCCTAACAGCTACTCTCTCATGGGTTCTCCCTCGTCCCTTCCATCCTCTGGCAAATTGGGAACCTGTGCAAACCAGGAGGTTAAAGGGCCTGTCTCTCCAAGTTGGGAGATTGATAGTAAGGAAGTTGGAAAGTCAAACTGGAGCACCAGGAGAGGGACTATTCGTTGAGTTTTAGAAACCTTTCGTATTCACAGTGTGTCCATTCTCTAGGTTTCCTGTACATGTTATAGCTGTAGTAATATTCCCTTGAACCTGGAGAGTTGGGACCCATGGAATGGGGGCCATGCATTATTGCTTGAAAGGGTCTGCATTTGCTCACCCAATCTCACCAATCCTCTCAGTCCCAAGTGTCCAGCCTTATGCCACATCCAGCTGTCATTGTAGATAGGGTCTTTCCAGGTTTCCTCAGACACCCTGAAGGAATTGTAAAGAATTTCCCTGTTTTTTGGTTTTGCTTTTGAAATTCCTTTTTATACTGGGTTTGAGCTGATTCTCGCTGCCATGTTTATGCCACTCTAGACACACTTGATTCCCTTATGGAGACATATCAATACATAGATTTTAAGATTCTTACTAGTCAGATATATTCCTCTGTGGGAAATATGGGGTTTTGAGTCTCTTTCACTGAGGAAGGTGTAGGTCTTGTCTATTCCAAAGTTGGTTTTTGAAACGGTCCCTGTGCTTATATCAAACTCTGGTTTTATGCATCACCCCACCTCTCCTTCCCCTTTATGCAGGCATAAGAGTGTTTTCTAAATGTGAGACTCTGTTCTCTTTCCTAACTCAGTTCACGTGTAGCCATGTTTACAGGATCTTCATAAGTGATATTTTATGATAAGTTTCTTTTTCTGTGTGACTTATTTCACTTAGAATCATCGTACCTGAATCCACTCACTTTGCTGCTACTGGTCTTATGACATTGATTTCATGGCTGAGGGATATTCCATCGTACGTAAGTACCACAATGTTTTGAACCATTTTTATATTTCCTGGGATATTTAAGGTGTACCCAATTTGAGGTTCTTGTAGTCAGTGCAGCCCTAAATTTGGAGGTGGCTCTTTCTTATTGATTTTCAGTTTTCCCAAGGTATATTCCCTAGACTGGAAGTGGCCTTGGCTCTGTAGCTCTGTTGTTTACTTGTTTTAGGGAACACAATGCACTCCTCCAGTGAGGCAGTTGGCAATTTACATCCCGCCCATCAGCATAACAAGGCTCCCAGTTCTCCAGGGCCTGTCTTGCCTTTCTGGTTTTTACACATTTTGTGGATGTCCCTTTTGACCGGTGGGAAGTGATACTTCTTTGTAGTGCAGATTTGCATTGCCCGCTTGCTTGCTTGGCCAAAAAGGGCGTATGCGTTTTCTCCTGACTATATTCAGGAGAAAACGCATACGCCCTTTTTGGCCAAGTGCACCATTGTCCAAGTTGTGCCCCTCTTCCTGTGCTTTACAGGCGATTCCAAGGTACCTCTTGAAATCTGTTTCCTGCTATTTTGCCTCGCTTTCAAGTCCACCTCGTTGACTTCCCTCAACAGATTTTTGGACGATAGTTGTCCTTTATCACTCTGCCAGTTTGTGAATTGCTGTGCCCCTGAGCTCCATTTCTCAACTCGTTTTATGTGAGCTGAACGCAAGTCCAAAATTTTGGATCATGTCCTATACTGGTTCCCGGTGGGTGGCTGAGACTTTGGTTAATTCTTCTTCCTGCCGGGAAATTAGAGTGACATGTGCCCGTCCAAATGCCTAACAGCTACTCTCTCATGGGTTCTCCCTCGTCCCTTCCATCCTCTGCCAAATTGGGAACCTGTGCAAACCAGGAGGTTAAAGGGCCTGTCTCTCCAAGTTGGGAGATTGATAGTAAGGCAGTTGGAAAGTCAAACTGGAGCACCAGGAGAGGGACTATTCGTTGAGTTTTAGAAACCTTTCGTATTCACAGTGTGTCCATTCTCTAGGTTTCCTGTACATGTTATAGCTGTAGTAATATTCCCTTGAACCTGGAGAGTTGGGACCCATGGAATGGGGACCATGCATTATTGCTTGAAAGGGTCTGCATTTGCTCACCCAATCTCACCAATCCTCTCAGTCCCAAGTGTCCAGCCTTATGCCACATCCAGCTGTCATGGTAGATAGGGTCTTTCCAGGTTTCCTCAGACACCCTGAAGGAATTGTAAAGAATTTCCCTGTTTTTTGGTTTTGCTTTTGAAATTCCTTTTTATAGTGGGTTTGAGCTGATTCTCGCTGCCATGTTTATGCCACTCTAGACACACTTGATTCCCTTATGGAGACATATCAATACATAGGTTTTAAGATTCTTACTAGTCAGATATATTCCTCTGTGGGAAATATGGGGTTTTGAGTCTCTTTCACTAAGTAAGGTGTCGTTCTTGTCAATTCCAAAGTTGGTTTTTGAAACGGTCCCTGTGCTTATATCAAACTCTGGTTTTATGCATCACCCCACCTCTCCTTCCCCTTTATGCAGGCATAAGAGTGTTTTCTAAATGTGAGACTCTGTTCTCTTTCCTAACTCAGTTCACGTGTAGCCATGTTTACAGGATCTTCATAAGTGATATCTTATGATAAGTTTCTTTTTCTGTGTGACTTATTTCACTTAGAATCATCGTACCTGAATCCACTCACTTTGCTGCTACTGGTCTTTTGACATTGATTTCATGGCTGAGGGATATTCCATCGTACGTAAGTACCACAATGTTTTGAACCATTTTTATATTTCCTGGGATATTTAAGGTCTACCCAAGTTGAGGTTCTTGTAGTCAGTGCAGCCCTAAATTTGGAGGTGGCTCTTTCTTATTGATTTTCAGTTTTCCCAAGGTATATTCCCTAGACTGGAAGTGGCCTTGGCTCTGTAGCTCTGTTGTTTACTTGTTTTAGGGAACACAATGCACTCCTCCAGTGAGGCAGTTGGCAATTTACATCCCGCCCATCAGCATAACAAGGCTCCCAGTTCTCCAGGGCCTGTCTTGCCTTTCTGGTTTTTACACATTTTGTGGATGTCCCTTTTGACCGGTGGGAAGTGATACTTCTTTGTAGTGCAGATTTGCATTGCCCGCTTGCTTGCTTGGCCAAAAAGGGCGTATGCGTTTTCTCCTGAATATATTCAGGAGAAAACGCATACGCCCTTTTTGGCCAAGTGCACCATTGTCCAAGTTGTGCCCCTCTTCCTGTGCTTTACAGGCGATTCCAAGGTACCTCTTAAAATCTGTTTCCTGCTATTTTGCCTCGCTTTCAAGTCCGGCTCGTTGACTTCCCTCAACAGATTTTTGGACGATAGTTGTCCTTTATCACTCTGCCAGTTTGTGAATTGCTGTGCCCCTGAGCTCCATTTCTCAACTCGTTTTATGTGAGCTGAACACAAGTCCAAAATTTTGGATCATGTCCTATACTGGTTCCCAGTGGGTGGCTGAGACTTTGGTTAATTCTTCTTCCTGCCGGGAAATTAGAGTGACATGTGCCCGTCCAAATGCCTAACAGCTACTCTCTCATGGGTTCTCCCTCGTCCCTTCCATCCTCTGGCAAATTGGGAACCTGTGCAAACCAGGAGGTTAAAGGGCCTGTCTCTCCAAGTTGGGAGATTGATAGTAAGGAAGTTGGAAAGTCAAACTGGAGCACCAGGAGAGGGACTATTCGTTGAGTTTTAGAAACCTTTCGTATTCACAGTGTGTCCATTCTCTAGGTTTCCTGTACATGTTATAGCTGTAGTAATATTCCCTTGAACCTGGAGAGTTGGGACCCATGGAATGGGGGCCATGCATTATTGCTTGAAAGGGTCTGCATTTGCTCACCCAATCTCACCAATCCTCTCAGTCCCAAGTGTCCAGCCTTATGCCACATCCAGCTGTCATTGTAGATAGAGTCTTTCAAGGTTTCCTCAGACACCCTGAAGGAATTGTAAAGAATTTCCCTGTTTTTTGGTTTTGCTTTTGAAATTCCTTTTTATAGTGGGTTTGAGCTGATTCTCGCTGCCATGTTTATGCCACTCTAGACACACTTGATTCCCTTATGGAGTCATATCAATACATAGGTTTTAAGATTCTTACTAGTCAGATATATTCCTCTGCGGGAAATATGGGGTTTTGAGTCTCTTTCACTGAGGAAGGTGTAGGTCTTGTCTATTCCAAAGTTGGTTTTTGGAACGGTCCCTGTGCTTATATCAAACTCTGGTTTTATGCATCACCCCACCTCTCCATCCCCTTTATGCAGGCATAAGAGTGTTTTCTAAATGTGAGACTCTGTTCTCTTTCCTAACTCAGTTCACGTGTAGCCATGTTTACAGGATCTTCATAAGTGATATCTTATGATAAGTTTCTTTTTCTGTGTGACTTATTTCACTTAGAATCATCGTACCTGAATTCACTCACTTTGCTGCTACTGGTCTTATGTATGACATTGATTTCATGGCTGAGGGATATTCCATCGTACGTAACTACCACAATGTTTTGATCCATTTTTATATTTCCTGGGATATTTAAGGTGTACCCAAGTTGAGGTTCTTGTAGTCAGTGCAGCCCTAAATTTGGAGGTGGCTCTTTCTTATTGATTTTCAGTTTTCCCAAGGTATATTCCCTAGACTGGAAGCGCCCTTGGCTCTGTAGGTCTGTTGTTTACTTGTTTTAGGGAACACAATTCACTCCTCCAGAGAGGCAGTTGGCAATTTACATCACGCCCATCAGCATAACAAGGCTCCCTGTTCTCCAGGGCCTGTCTTGCCTTTCTGGTTTTTACACATTTTGTGGATGTACCTTTTGACCGGTGGGAAGTGATACTTCTTTGTAGTGCAGATTTGCATTGCCCGCTTGCTTGCTTGCCCAAAAAGGGCGTATGCGTTTTCTCCTGAATATATTCAGGAGAAAACGCATACGCCCTTTTTGGCCAAGTGCACCATTGTCCAAGTTGTGCCCCTCTTCCTGTGCTTTACAGGCGATTTCAAGGTACCTCTTGAAATCTGTTTCCTGCTATTTTGCCTCGCTTTCAAGTCCGCTTCGTTGACTTCCCTCAACAGATTTTTGGACGATAGTTGTCCTTTATCACTCTGCCAGTTTGTGAATTGCAGTGTCCCTGAGCTCCATTTCTCAACTCGTTATTTGTGAGCTGAACACAAGTCCAAAATTTTGGATCATGTCCTATACTTGTTCCCGGTGGGTGGCTGAGACTTTGGTTAATTCTTCTTCCTGCCGGGAAATTAGAGTGACATGTGCCCGTCCAAATGCCTAACAGCTACTCTCTCATGGGTTCTCCCTCGTCCCTTCCATCCTCTGCCAAATTGGGAACCTGTGCAAACCAGGAGGTTAAAGGGCCTGTCTCTCCAAGTTGGGAGATTGATAGTAAGGCACTTGGAAAGTCAAACTGGAGCACCAGGTGAGGGACTATTCTTTGAGTTTTAGAAACCTTTCATATTCACAGTGTGTCCATTCTCTAGGTTTCCTGTACATGTTATAGCTGTAGTAATAGTCCCTTTAACATGGAGAGTTGGGACCCATGGAATGGGGGCCATGCATTATTGCTTGAAAGGGTCTGCATTTGCTCACCCAATCTCACCAATCCTCTCAGTCCCAAGTGTCCAGCCTTATGCCATATCCAGCTGTCATTGTAGATAGATTCATTCCACGTTTCATCAGAGACCCTGAAGGAATTGTAAAGACTTTCCCTGTTTTTTTGTTTTGTTTTTGAAATTCCTTTTTATAGTGGGTTTGAGCTGATTCTCACTGCCATGTTTATGCCAGTCAAGACACACTTGATAACCTTATGGAGACATATCAATACATAGGTTTTAAGATTCTTACTAGTCAGATCTATTCCTCTGCGGGAAATATGTGGTTTTGAGTCCCTTTCACTGAGGAAGGTGTAGGTCTTATCTATTCTATAGTAAGTTTTTGAAACGGTCCCTGTGATTATATCAAACTCTGGTTTTATGCATTACCCCACCTCTCTTTCTCCCTTAAGCATGCATACGAGTTTTTTTCTAAATGTGAGACACTGTTCTCTTTCCTAACTCAGTTCATATGTAGCCATGTTTACAGGATCTCCAAAAGTCATATCTTATGATAAGTTTCTTTTTCTGTGTGACTTATTTCACTTAGAATCATCGTACCTGAATCGACTCATTTTGCTGCTACTGGTCTTATGACATTGATTTCATGGATGAGGGATATTACATCTTTCGTATGTACCACAATTTTTTGAATCCATTTTATATTTCCTGGGATATTTAAGGTGAACCCAAGTTGAGGTTCTTGTCAGCAGTGCAGCCCTAAATTTTGGGGTGACTCTGTCTTATTGATTTTCAGTTTTCCCAAGATATATTCCCTAGACTGAAAGTGTCCTTGGCTCTGTAGCTCTGTTGTTTACTTGTTTTAGGGAACACAGTGCACTCCTCCAGAGAGGCAGTTGGCAATTTACATCCGGACCATCAGCATAAAAAGGCTCCGTGTTCTCCAGGCCCTGTCATGCCTTTCTGGTTTTTACACATTTTGTGGATGTCCCTTTTGACCGGTGGGAAGTGACACTTCTTTGTAGTGCAAATTTGCATTGCCCGCTTGCTTGCTTGGCCAAAAAGGGCGTATGCGTTTTCTCCTGAATATATTCAGGAGAAAACGCATACGCCCTTTTTGGCCAAGTGCATCATTGTCCAAGTTGTGCCTCTCTTCCTGTGCTTTAAAGGCGATTCCAACGTACCTCTTGAAATCTGTTTCCTGCTATTTGGCATCGCTTTCACGTCCGCCCCGTTTCCTTCCCTCAACAGATTTATGGACGATAGATGTCCTGCATTACTCTGCCAGTTTGTGAATTGCTGTGCCCCTGAGCTCCATTTTATAACTCGATTTTTGTGAGCTGAACGCAAGTCCAAAATTTTGGTTCAGGATCTATACTGGTTCCCGGTGGGTGGCTGAGACTTTGGTTAATTCTTCTTCCTGCCGGGAAATTAGTATGAAATATGCCTGTCCAAATGCCTAACAGCTACTCTCTCATTGTTTCTTCCTCTTCCCTTTCATCCTCTGCCAAATTGACAACCTGTGCGAACCAGGAGGTTAAAGGGGCTGTCTCTCCTAGTTGGTTGATTGATAGTAAAGCAGTTGGAAAGTCAAACCAGAGCAGCAGTAGAGGGACAATTCGTTGAGTTTTAGAAACCTTTCACAATCACAGTGTGTCTATTCTCTAGGTTTCACGTACATGTTATAGCTGTAGTAATATTCCCTTCAACATGAAGAGTTGGGACCCATGGAAGAGGTGGCATGCATTATTGCTTTAAAGGGACTGCCTTTGCTCACCCAATCTCACCAATTTTCTCAGTCCCAAGTGTCCAGCCTTATGCCACATCCAGCTGTCATTGTAGATAGGGTCTTTCCAGGTTTCCTCAGACACCCTGAAGGAATTGTAAAGAATTTCCCTGTTTTTTCGTTTTGCTTTTGAAATTCCTTTTTATAGTGGGTTTGAGCTGATTCTCGCTGCCATGTTTATGCCACTCTAGACACACTTGATTCCCTTATGGAGTCATATCAATACATAGGTTTTAAGATTCTTACTAGTCAGATATATTCCTCTGCGGGAAATATGGGGTTTTGAGTCTCTTTCACTGAGGAAGTTGTAGGTCTTGTCTATTCCAAAGTTGGTTTTTGGAACGGTCCCTGTGCTTATATCAAACACTGGTTTTATGCATCACCCCACCTCTCCATCCCCTTTATGCAGGCATAAGAGTGTTTTCTAAATGTGAGACTCTGTTCTCTTTCCTAACTCAGTTCACGTGTAGCCATGTTTACAGGATCTTCATAAGTGATATCTTATGATAAGTTTCTTTTTCTGTGTGACTTATTTCACTTAGAATCATCGTACCTGAATCCACTCACTTTGCTGCTACTGGTCTTATGACATTGATTTCATCGCTGAGGGATATTCCATCGTACGTAAGTACCACAATGTTTTGAACCATTTTTATATTTCCTGGGATATTTAAGGTGTACCCAAGTTGAGGTTCTTGTAGTCAGTGCAGCCCTAAACTTGGAGGTGGCTCTTTCTTATTGATTTTCAATTTTCCCAAGGTATATTCCCTAGACTGGAAGTGGCCTTGGCTCTGTAGCTCTGTTGTTTACTTGTTTTAGGGAACACAATGCACTCCTCCAGTGAGGCAGTTGGCAATTTACATCCCGCCCATCAGCATAACAAGGCTCCCAGTTCTCCAGGGCCTGTCTTGCCTTTCTGGTTTTTACACATTTTGTGGATGTCCCTTTTGACCGGTGGGAAGTGATACTTCTTTGTAGTGCAGATTTGCATTGCCCGCTTGCTTGCTTGGCCAAAAAGGGCGTATGCGTTTTCTCCTGAATATATTCAGGAGAAAACGCATACGCCCTTTTTGGCCAAGTGCAGCATTGTCCAAGTTGTGCCCCTATTCCTGTGCTTTACAGGCGATTCCAAGGTACCTCTTGAAATCTGTTTCCTGCTATTTTGCCTCGCTTTCAAGTCCGCCTCGTTGACTTCCCTCAACAGATTTTTGGACGATAGTTGTCCTTTATCACTCTGCCAGTTTGTGAATTGCTGTGCCCCTGAGCTCCATTTCTCAACTCGTTTTTTGTGAGCTGAACGCAAGTCCAAAATTTTGGATCCTGTCCTATACTGGTTCCCGGTGGGTGGCTGAGACTTTGGTTAATTCTTCTTCCTGCCGGGAGATTAGAGTGACATGTGCCCATCCAAATCCCTAACAGCTACTCTCTCATGGGTTCTCCCTAGTCCCTTCCATCCTCTGCCAAATTGGGAACCTGTGCAAACCAGGAGGTTAAAGGGCCTGTCTCTCCAAGTTGGGAGATTGATAGTAAGGCAGTTGGAAAGTCAAACTGGAGCACCAGGAGAGGGACTAATCGTTTAGTTTTAGAAACCTGTCGTATTCACCATGTGTACATTCTCTAGGTTTCCTGTACATGTTATAGCTGTAGTAATATTCCCTTCAACCTGGAGAGTTGGGAGCCATGGAATGGGTGCCATGAAATATTGCTTGAAAGGGTCTGCATTTGCTCACCCAATCTCACCAATCCGCTCAGTCCCAAGTGTCCAGCCTTATGCCACATCCAGCTGTCATTGTAGATAGGCTTATTCCAGGTTTCATCAGAGACCCTGAAGGAATTGTAAAGAATTTCCCTGTTTATTTGTTTTGTTTTTGAAATTCCCTTTTTTAGTGGGTTTGAGCTGATTCTCGCTGCCATGTTTATGCCAATCTAGACACACTTGATTCCCTTATGGAGACATATCAATACATAGGTTTTAAGATTGTTTCTAGTGTGATATATTCCTCTCCGGGAAATATGGGGTTCTGAGTACCTTTCACTGAGGAAGGTGTAGGTCTTTTCTATTCCATAGATGGTTTTTGGAAGGGTACGTGTGATTCTATCAACGTCTAGTTTTATGCATCACCCCACCTCTCCTTTCCCCTTAAGCAGGCATAAGAATGTTTTTTAAATGTGAGACTCTGTTCTCTTTCCTAACTCAGTTCATGTGTAGCCATGTTTACAGGATCTTCATAAGTGATATTTTATGATAAGTTTCTTTTTCTGTGTGACTTATTTCACTAAGAATCATCTTACCTGAATCCATTCATTTTGCTTCTACTGGTCTTATGACATTGATTTCATGGCTGACGGATATTCCATCATACGTAAGTACCACAATAATTTGAACCAAGTTTATATTTCGTGGGATATTTAAGGTGTACCCACATTGAGCTTCCTGTAAGCAGTGCAGCCCTAAATTTTGGGGTGGCCGTGTCTTATTGATTTTCAGTTTTCCCAAGGTATATTCCCTAGACAGGAAGCGCCCTTGGCTCTGTAGGTCTGTTGTTTACTTGTTTTAGGGAACACAATGCACTCCTCCAGAGAGGCAGTTGGCAATTTACATCACGCCCATCAGCATAACAAGGCTCCCTGTTCTCCAGGGCCTGTCTTGCCTTTCTGGATTTTACACATTTTGTGGATGTCCCTTTTGACCGGTGGGAAGTGATATTTCTTTGTAGTGCAGATTTGCATTGCCCGCTTGCTTGCTTGGCCAAAAAGGGCGTATGCGTTTTCTCCTGAATATATTCAGGAGAAAACACATACGCCCTTTTTGGCCAAGTGCATCATTGTCGAACTTGTGCCCCTCTTCCTGTGCTTTACAGGCGATTCCAACGTACCTCTTTAAATCTGTTTCCTGCTATTCTGCCTCGCATTCAAGTCCGCCTCGTTGCCTTCCCTCAACAGATTTTTGGACAATAGTTGTGCTTTATTACTCTGGCAGTTTGTGAATTGCTGTGCCCCTGAGCTCCATTTTTCAACTCGTTTTTAGTGAGCTGAATGCAAGTCCAAAATTTTGGTTCAGGACCTATACTGGTTCCCGGTGGGTGGCTGAGACTTTGGTTAATTCTTCTTCCTAACGGTATATTAGAGTGACACGTGCCCGTCCAAATGCCTAACAGCTACTCTCTCATTGGTTCTCCCTCTTCCCTTTCATCCTCTGCCAAATTGGCAACCTGTTCGAACCAGGAGGTAAATGGCGCTGTGTCTCCAAGTTTGGAGATTGATAGTAAAGCAGTTGGAAAGTCAAACCAGAGCACCAGGAGAGGGACTATTCGTTGAGATTTAGAAACATTTCATATTCACAGTGTGTCCATTCTCTAGGTTTCCTGTACCAGTTCTTGCTGTATTAATATTCCCTTCAAGCTCGAGAGTTGGGACCCATGGAATGGGGGCCATGCATTCTTGCTTTAAAGGGTCTGCATTTGCTCACCCAATCTCACCAATCCTCTCAGTCCCAAGTGTCCAGCCTTATGCCATATCCAGCTGTCATTGTAGATAGATTCATTCCACGTTTCATCAGAGACCCTGAAGGAATTGTAAAGACTTTCCCTGTTTTTTTGTTTTGTTTTTGAAATTCCTTTTTATAGTGGGTTTGAGCTGATTCTCACTGCCATGTTTATGCCAGTCAAGACACACTTGATAACCTTATGGAGACATATCAATACATAGGTTTTAAGATTCTTACTAGTCAGATCTATTCCTCTGCGGGAAATATGTGGTTTTGAGTCCCTTTCACTGAGGAAGGTGTAGGTCTTATCTATTCTATAGTAAGTTTTTGAAACGGTCCCTGTGATTATATCAAACTCTGGTTTTATGCATTACCCCACCTCTCTTTCTCCCTTAAGCATGCATACGAGTTTTTTTCTAAATGTGAGACACTGTTCTCTTTCCTAACTCAGTTCATATGTAGCCATGTTTACAGGATCTCCAAAAGTCATATCTTATGATAAGTTTCTTTTTCTGTGTGACTTATTTCACTTAGAATCATCGTACCTGAATCGACTCATTTTGCTGCTACTGGTCTTATGACATTGATTTCATGGATGAGGGATATTACATCTTTCGTATGTACCACAATTTTTTGAATCCATTTTATATTTCCTGGGATATTTAAGGTGAACCCAAGTTGAGGTTCTTGTCAGCAGTGCAGCCCTAAATTTTGGGGTGACTCTGTCTTATTGATTTTCAGTTTTCCCAAGATATATTCCCTAGACTGAAAGTGTCCTTGGCTCTGTAGCTCTGTTGTTTACTTGTTTTAGGGAACACAGTGCACTCCTCCAGAGAGGCAGTTGGCAATTTACATCCGGACCATCAGCATAAAAAGGCTCCGTGTTCTCCAGGCCCTGTCATGCCTTTCTGGTTTTTACACATTTTGTGGATGTCCCTTTTGACCGGTGGGAAGTGACACTTCTTTGTAGTGCAAATTTGCATTGCCCGCTTGCTTGCTTGGCCAAAAAGGGCGTATGCGTTTTCTCCTGAATATATTCAGGAGAAAACGCATACGCCCTTTTTGGCCAAGTGCATCATTGTCCAAGTTGTGCCTCTCTTCCTGTGCTTTAAAGGCGATTCCAACGTACCTCTTGAAATCTGTTTCCTGCTATTCGGCATCGCTTTCACGTCCGCCCCGTTTCCTTCCCTCAACAGATTTATGGACGATAGATGTCCTGCATTACTCTGCCAGTTTGTGAATTGCTGTGCCCCTGAGCTCCATTTTATAACTCGATTTTTGTGAGCTGAACGCAAGTCCAAAATTTTGGTTCAGGATCTATACTGGTTCCCGGTGGGTGGCTGAGACTTTGGTTAATTCTTCTTCCTGCCTGGAAATTAGTATGAAATATGCCTGTCCAAATGCCTAACAGCTACTCTCTCATTGTTTCTTCCTCTTCCCTTTCATCCTCTGCCAAATTGACAACCTGTGCGAACCAGGAGGTTAAAGGGGCTGTCTCTCCTAGTTGGTTGATTGATAGTAAAGCAGTTGGAAAGTCAAACCAGAGCAGCAGTAGAGGGACAATTCGTTGAGTTTTAGAAACCTTTCATAATCACAGTGTGTCTATTCTCTAGGTTTCACGTACATGTTATAGCTGTAGTAATATTCCCTTCAACATGAAGAGTTGGGACCCATGGAAGAGGTGGCATGCATTATTGCTTTAAAGGGACTGCCTTTGCTCACCCAATCTCACCAATTTTCTCAGTCCCAAGTGTCCAGCCTTATGCCACATCCAGCTGTCATTGTAGATAGGGTCTTTCCAGGTTTCCTCAGACACCCTGAAGGAATTGTAAAGAATTTCCCTGTTTTTTCGTTTTGCTTTTGAAATTCCTTTTTATAGTGGGTTTGAGCTGATTCTCGCTGCCATGTTTATGCCACTCTAGACACACTTGATTCCCTTATGGAGTCATATCAATACATAGGTTTTAAGATTCTTACTAGTCAGATATATTCCTCTGCGGGAAATATGGGGTTTTGAGTCTCTTTCACTGAGGAAGGTGTAGGTCTTGTCTATTCCAAAGTTGGTTTTTGGAACGGTCCCTGTGCTTATATCAAACACTGGTTTTATGCATCACCCCACCTCTCCATCTCCTTTATGCAGGCATAAGAGTGTTTTCTAAATGTGAGACTCTGTTCTCTTTCCTAACTCAGTTCACGTGTAGCCATGTTTACAGGATCTTCATAAGTGATATCTTATGATAAGTTTCTTTTTCTGTGTGACTTATTTCACTTAGAATCATCGTACCTGAATCCACTCACTTTGCTGCTACTGGTCTTATGACACTGATTTCATCGCTGAGGGATATTCCATCGTACGTAAGTACCACAATGTTTTGAACCATTTTTATATTTCCTGGGATATTTAAGGTGTACCCAAGTTGAGGTTCTTGTAGTCAGTGCAGCCCTAAATTTGGAGGTGGCTCTTTCTTATTGATTTTCAGTTTTCCCAAGGTATATTCCCTAGACTGGAAGTGGCCTTGGCTCTGTAGCTCTGTTGTTTACTTGTTTTAGGGAACACAATGCACTCCTCCAGTGAGGCAGGTGGCAATTTACATCCCGCCCATCAGCATAACAAGGCTCCCAGTTCTCCAGGGCCTGTCTTGCCTTTCTGGTTTTTACACATTTTGTGGATGTCCCTTTTGACCGGTGGGAAGTGATACTTCTTTGTAGTGCAGATTTGCATTGCCCGCTTGCTTGCTTGGCCAAAAAGGGCGTATGCGTTTTCTCCTGAATATATTCAGGAGAAAACGCATACGCCCTTTTTGGCCAAGTGCACCATTGTCCAAGTTGTGCCCCTCTTCCTGTGCTTTACAGGCGATTCCAAGGTACCTCTTGAAATCTGTTTCCTGCTATTTTGCCTCGCTTTCAAGTCCGCCTCGTTGACTTCCCTCAACAGATTTTTGGACGATAGTTGTCCTTTATCACTCTGCCAGTTTGTGAATTGCTGTGCCCCTGAGCTCCATTTCTCAACTCGTTTTTTGTGAGCTGAACGCAAGTCCAAAATTTTGGATCATGTCCTATACTGGTTCCCTGTGGGTGGCTGAGACTTTGGTTAATTCTTCTTCCTGCCGGGAAATTAGAGTGACATGTGCCCGTCCAAATGCCTAACAGCTACTCTCTCATGGGTTCTCCCTCGTCCCTTCCATCCTCTGCCAAATTGGGAACCTGTGCAAACCAGGAGGTTAAAGGGCCTGTCTCTCCAAGTTGGGAGATTGATAGTAAGGCAGTTGGAAAGTCAAACTGGAGCACCAGGAGAGGGACTATTCGTTGAGTTTTAGAAACCTTTCGTATTCACAGTGTGTACATTCTCTAGGTTTCCTGTACATGTTATAGCTGTAGTAATATTCCCTTGAACCTGGAGAGTTGGGACCCATGGAATGGGGGCCATGCATTATTGCTTGAAAGGGTCTGCATTTGCTCACCCAATCTCACCAATCCTCTCAGTCCCAAGTGTCCAGCCTTATGCCACATCCAGCTGTCATTGTAGATAGGGTCTTTCCAGGTTTCCTCAGACACCCTGAAGGAATTGTAAAGAATTTCCCTGTTTTTTGGTTTTGCTTTTGAAATTCCTTTTTATAGTGGGTTTGAGCTGATTCTCGCTGCCATGTTTATGCCACTCTAGATACACTTGATTCCCTTATGGAGACATATCAATACATAGGTTTTAAGATTCTTACTAGTCAGATATATTCCTCTGTGGGAAATATGGGGTTTTGAGTCTCTTTCACTGAGGAAGGTGTAGGTCTTGTCTATTCCAAAGTTGGTTTTTGAAACGGTCCCTGTGCTTATATCAAACTATGGTTTTATGCATCACCCCACCTCTCATTCCCCTTTATGCAGGCATAAGAGTGTTTTCTAAATGTGAGACTCTGTTCTCTTTCCTAACTCAGTTCACGTGTAGCCATGTTTACAGGATCTTCATAAGTGATATCTTATGATAAGTTTCTTTTTTCTGTGTGACTTATTTCACTTAGAATCATCGTACCTGAATCCACTCACTTTGCTGCTACTGGTCTTATGACATTGATTTCATGGCTGAGGAATATTCCATCGTACGTAAGTACCACAATGTTTTGAACCATTTTTATATTTCCTGGGATATTTAAGGTGTACCCAAGTTGAGGTTCTTGTAGTCAATGCAGCCCTAAATTTGGAGGTGGCTCTTTCTTATTGATTTTCAGTTTTCCCAAGGTATATTCCCTAGACTGGAAGTGGCCTTGGCTCTGTAGCTCTGTTGTTTACTTGTTTTAGGGAACACAATGCACTCCTCCAGTGAGGCAGTTGGCAATTTACATCCCGCCCATCAGCATAACAAGGCTCCCTGTTCTCCAGGGCCTGTCTTGCCTTTCTGGTTTTTACACATTTTGTGGATGTCCCTTTTGACCGGTGGGAAGTGATACTTCTTTGTAGTGCAGATTTGCATTGCCCGCTTGCTTGCTTGGCCAAAAAGGGCGTATGCGTTTTCTCCTGAATATATTCAGGAGAAAACGCATACGCCCTTTTTGGCCAAGTGCATCATTGTCCAAGTTGTGCCTCTCTTCCTGTGCTTTAAAGGCGATTCCAACGTACCTCTTGAAATCTGTTTCCTGCTATTCGGCATCGCTTTCACGTCCGCCCCGTTTCCTTCCCTCAACAGATTTATGGACGATAGATGTCCTGCATTACTCTGCCAGTTTGTGAATTGCTGTGCCCCTGAGCTCCATTTTATAACTCGATTTTTGTGAGCTGAACGCAAGTCCAAAATATTGGTTCAGGATCTATACTGGTTCCCGGTGGGTGGCTGAGACTTTGGTTAATTCTTCTTCCTGCCGGGAAATTAGTATGAAATATGCCTGTCCAAATGCCTAACAGCTACTCTCTCATTGTTTCTTCCTCTTCCCTTTCATCCTCTGCCAAATTGACAACCTGTGCGAACCAGGAGGTTAAAGGGGCTGTCTCTCCTAGTTGGTTGATTGATAGTAAAGCAGTTGGAAAGTCAAACTAGAGCAGCAGTATTGGGACAATTCGTTGAGTTTTAGAAACCTTTCATAATCACAGTGTGTCTATTCTCTAGGTTTCACGTACATGTTATAGCTGTAGTAATATTCCCTTCAACATGAAGAGTTGGGACCCATGGAAGAGGTGGCATGCATTATTGCTTTAAAGGGACTGCCTTTGCTCACCCAATCTCACCAATTTTCTCAGTCCCAAGTGTCCAGCTTTATGCCACATCCAGCTGTCATTGTAGATAGGGTCTTTCCAGGTTTCCTCAGACACCCTGAAGGAATTGTAAAGAATTTCCCTGTTTTTTCGTTTTGCTTTTGAAATTCCTTTTTATAGTGGGTTTGAGCTGATTCTCGCTGCCATGTTTATGCCACTCTAGACACACTTGATTCCCTTATGGAGTCATATCAATACATAGGTTTTAAGATTCTTACTAGTCAGATATATTCCTCTGCGGGAAATATGGGGTTTTGAGTCTCTTTCACTGAGGAAGGTGTAGGTCTTGTCTATTCCAAAGTTGGTTTTTGGAACGGTCCCTGTGCTTATATCAAACACTGGTTTTATGCATCACCCCACCTCTCCATCCCCTTTATGCAGGCATAAGAGTGTTTTCTAAATGTGAGACTCTGTTCTCTTTCCTAACTCAGTTCACGTGTAGCCATGTTTACAGGATCTTCATAAGTGATATCTTATGATAAGTTTCTTTTTCTGTGTGACTTATTTCACTTAGAATCATCGTACCTGAATCCACTCACTTTGCTGCTACTGGTCTTATGACACTGATTTCATCGCTGAGGGATATTCCATCGTACGTAAGTACCACAATGTTTTGAACCATTTTTATATTTCCTGGGATATTTAAGGTGTACCCAAGTTGAGGTTCTTGTAGTCAGTGCAGCCCTAAATTTGGAGGTGGCTCTTTCTTATTGATTTTCAGTTTTCCCAAGGTATATTCCCTAGACTGGAAGTGGCCTTGGCTCTGTAGCTCTGTTGTTTACTTGTTTTAGGGAACACAATGCACTCCTCCAGTGAGGCAGGTGGAAATTTACATCCCGCCCATCAGCATAACAAGGCTCCCAGTTCTCCAGGGCCTGTCTTGCCTTTCTGGTTTTTACACATATTGTGGATGTCCCTTTTGACCGGTGGGAAGTGATACTTCTTTGTAGTGCAGATTTGCATTGCCCGCTTGCTTGCTTGGCCAAAAAGGGCGTATGCGTTTTCTCCTGAATATATTCAGGAGAAAACGCATACGCCCTTTTTGGCCAAGTGCACCATTGTCCAAGTTGTGCCCCTCTTCCTGTGCTTTACAGGCGATTCCAACGTACCTCTTGAAATCTGTTTCCTGCTATTTTGCCTCGCTTTCAAGTCCGCCTCGTTGACTTCCCTCAACAGATTTTTGGACGATAGTTGTCCTTTATCACTGTGCCAGTTTGTGAATTGCTGTGCCCCTGAGCTCCATTTCTCAACTCGTTTTTTGTGAGCTGAACGCAAGTCCAAAATTTTGGATCATGTCCTATACTGGTTCCCTGTGGGTGGCTGAGACTTTGGTTAATTCTTCTTCCTGCCGGGAAATTAGAGTGACATGTGCCCGTCCAAATGCCTAACAGCTACTCTCTCATGGGTTCTCCCTCGTCCCTTCCATCCTCTGGCAAATTGGGAACCTGTGCAAACCAGGAGGTTAAAGGGCCTGTCTCTCCAAGTTGGGAGATTGATAGTAAGGCAGTTGGAAAGTCAAACTGGAGCACCAGGAGAGGGACTATTCGTTGAGTTTTAGAAACCTTTCGTATTCACAGTGTGTCTATTCTCTAGGTTTCCTGTACATGTTATAGCTGTAGTAATATTCCCTTGAACCTGGAGAGTTGGGACCCATGGAATGGGGGCCATGCATTATTGCTTGAAAGGGTCTGCATTTGCTCACCCAATCTCACCAATCCTCTCAGTCCCAAGTGTCCAGCCTTATGCCACATCCAGCTGTCATTGTAGATAGGGTCTTTCCAGGTTTCCTCAGACACCCTGAAGGAATTGTAAAGAATTTCCCTGTTTTTTGGTTTTGCTTTTGAAATTCTTTTTTATAGTGGGTTTGAGCTGATTCTCGCTGCCATGTTTATGCCACTCTAGATACACTTGATTCCCTTATGGAGACATATCAATACATAGGTTTTAAGATTCTTACTAGTCAGATATATTCCTCTGTGGGAAATATGGGGTTTTGAGTCTCTTTCACTGAGGAAGGTGTAGGTCTTGTCTATTCCAAAGTTGGTTTTTGAAACGGTCCCTGTGCTTATATCAAACTATGGTTTTATGCATCACCCCACCTCTCATTCCCCTTTATGCAGGCATAAGTGTGTTTTCTAAATGTGAGACTCTGTTCTCTTTCCTAACTCAGTTCACGTGTAGCCATGTTTACAGGATCTTCATAAGTGATATCTTATGATAAGTTTCTTTTTTCTGTGTGACTTATTTCACTTAGAATCATCGTACCTGAATCCACTCTCTTTGCTGCTACTGGTCTTATGACATTGATTTCATGGCTGAGGAATATTCCATCGTACGTAAGTACCACAATGTTTTGAACCATTTTTATATTTCCTGGGATATTTAAGGTGTACCCAAGTTGAGGTTCTTGTAGTCAGTGCAGCCCTAAATTTGGAGGTGGCTCTTTCTTATTGATTTTCAGTTTTCCCAAGGTATATTCCCTAGACTGGAAGTGGCCTTGGCTCTGTAGCTCTGTTGTTTACTTGTATTAGGGAACACAATGCACTCCTCCAGTGAGGCAGTTGGCAATTTACATCCCGCCCATCAGCATAACAAGGCTCCCTGTTCTCCAGGGCCTGTCTTGCCTTTCTGGTTTTTACACATTTTGTGGATGTCCCTTTTGACCGGTGGGAAGTGATACTTCTTTGTAGTGCAGATTTGCATTGCCCGCTTGCTTGCTTGGCCAAAAAGGGCGTATGCGTTTTCTCCTGAATATATTCAGGAGAAAACGCATACGCCCATTTTGGCCAAGTGCATCATTGTCCAAGTTGTGCCCCTCTTCCTGTGCTTTACAGGCGATTCCAAGGTACCTCTTGAAATCTGTTTCCTGCTATTTTGCCTCGCTTTCAAGTCCACCTCGTTGACTTCCCTCAAGAGATTTTTGGATGATAGTTGTCCTTTATCACTCTGCCAGTTTGTGAATTGCTGTGCCCCTGAGCTCCATTTCTCAACTTGTTTTTTGTGAGCTGAACGCAAGTCCAAAATTTTGGATCATGTCCTATACTGGTTCCCGGTGGGTGGCTGAGACTTTGGTTAATTCTTCTTCCTGCTGGGAAATTAGAGTGACATGTGCCCGTCCAAATGCCTAACAGCTACTCTCTCATGGGTTCTCCCTCGTCCCTTCCATCCTCTGCCAAATTGGGAACCTGTGCAAACCAGGAGGTTAAAGGGCCTGTCTCTCCAAGTTCGGAGATTGATAGTAAGGCAGTTGGAAAGTCAAACTGGAGCACCAGGAGAGGGACTATTCGTTGAGTTTTAGAAACGTTTCGTATTCACAGTGTGTCCATTCTCTAGATTTCCTGTACATGTTATAGCTGTAGTAATATTCCCTTGAACCTGGAGAGTTGGGACCCATGGAATGGGGGCCATGCATTATTGCTTGAAAGGGTCTGCATTTGCTCACCCAATCTCACCAATCCTCTCAGTCCCAAGTGTCCAGCCTTATGCCACATCCAGCTGTCATTGTAGATAGGGTCTTTCCAGGTTTCCTCAGACACCCTGAAGGAATTGTAAAGAATTTCCCTGTTTTTTCGTTTTGCTTTTGAAATTCCTTTTTATAGTGGGTTTGAGCTGATTCTCGCTGCCATGTTTATGCCACTCTAGACACACTTGATTCCCTTATGGAGACATATCAATACATAGATTTTAAGATTCTTACTAGTCAGATATATTCCTCTGTGGGAAATATGGGGTTTTGAGTCTCTTTCACTGAGGAAGGTGTAGGTCTTGTCTATTCCAAAGTTGGTTTTTGAAACGGTCCCTGTGCTTATATCAAACTCTGGTTTTATGCATCACCCCACCTCTCCTTCCCCTTTATGCAGGCATAAGAGTGTTTTCTAAATGTGAGACTCTGTTCTCTTTCCTAACTCAGTTCACGTGTAGCCATGTTTACAGGATCTTCATAAGTGATATCTTATGATAAGTTTCTTTTTCTGTGTGACTTATTTCACTTAGAATCTTCGTACCTGAATCCACTCACTTTGCTGCTACTGGTCTTATGACATTGATTTCATGGCTGAGGGATATTCCATCGTACGTAAGTACCACAATGTTTTGAACCATTTTTATATTTCCTGGGATATTTAAGGTGTACCCAAGTTGAGGTTCTTGTAGTCAGTGCAGCCCTAAATTTGGAGGTGGCTCTTTCTTATTGATTTTCAGTTTTCCCAAGGTATATTCCCTAGACTGGAAGTGGCCTTGGCTCTGTAGCTCTGTTGTTTACTTGTTTTAGGGAACACAATGCACTCCTCCAGTGAGGCAGTTGGCAATTTACATCCCGCCCATCAGCATAACAAGGCTCCCAGTTCTCCAGGGCCTGTCTTGCCTTTCTGGTTTTTACACATTTTGTGGATGTCCCTTTTGACCGGTGGGAAGTGATACTTCTTTGTAGTGCAGATTTGCATTGCCCGCTTGCTTGCTTGGCCAAAAAGGGCGTATGCGTTTTCTCCTGACTATATTCAGGAGAAAACGCATACGCCCTTTTTGGCCAAGTGCACCATTGTCCAAGTTGTGCCCCTCTTCCTGTGCTTTACAGGCGATTCCAAGGTACCTCTTGAAATCTGTTTCCTGCTATTTTGCCTCGCTTTCAAGTCCGCCTCGTTGACTTCCCTCAACAGATTTTTGGACGATAGTTGTCCTTTATCACTCTGCCAGTTTGTGAATTGCTGTGCCCCTGAGCTCCATTTCTCAACTCGTTTTATGTGAGCTGAACGCAAGTCCAAAATTTTGGATCATGTCCTATACTTGTTCCCGGTGGGTGGCTGAGACTTTGGTTAATTCTTCTTCCTGCCGGGAAATTAGAGTGACATGTGCCCGTCCAAATGCCTAACAGCTACTCTCTCATGGGTTCTCCCTTGTCCCTTCCATCCTCTGCCAAATTGGGAACCTGTGCAAACCAGGAGGTTAAAGGGCCTGTCTCTCCAAGTTGGGAGATTGATAGTAAGGCAGTTGGAAAGTCAAACTGGAGCACCAGGAGAGGGACTATTCGTTGAGTTTTAGAAACCTTTCGTATTCACAGTGTGTCCATTCTCTAGGTTTCCTGTACATGTTATAGCTGTAGTAATATTCCCTTGAACCTGGAGAGTTGGGACCCATGGAATGGGGGCCATGCATTATTGCTTGAAAGGGTCTGAATTTGCTCACCCAATCTCACCAATCCTCTCAGTCCCAAGTGTCCAGCCTTATGCCACATCCAGCTGTCATTGTAGATAGGGTCTTTCCAGGTTTCCTCAGACACCCTGAAGGAATTGTAAAGAATTTCCCTGTTTTTTGGTTTTGCTTTTGAAATTCCTTTTTATAGTGGGTTTGAGCTGATTCTCGCTGCCATGTTTATGCCACTCTAGACACACTTGATTCCCTTATGGAGACATATCAATACATAGGTTTTAAGATTCTTACTAGTCAGATATATTCCTCTGTGGGAAATATGGGGTTTTGAGTCTCTTTCACTAAGTAAGGTGTCATTCTTGTCAATTCCAAAGTTGGTTTTTGAAACGGTCCCTGTGCTTATATTAAACTCTGGTTTTATGCATCACCCCACCTCTCCTTCCCCTTTATGCAGGCATAAGAGTGTTTTCTAAATGTGAGACTCTGTTCTCTTTCCTAACTCAGTTCACGTGTAGCCATGTTTACAGGATCTTCATAAGTGATATCTTATGATAAGTTTCTTTTTCTGTGTGACTTATTTCACTTAGAATCATCGTACCTGAATCCACTCACTTTGCTGCTACTGGTTTTTTGACATTGATTTCATGGCTGAGGGATATTCCATCGTACGTAAGTACCACAATGTTTTGAACCATTTTTATATTTCCTGGGATATTTAAGGTCTACCCAAGTTGAGATTCTTGTAGTCAGTGCAGCCCTAAATTTGGAGGTGGCTCTTTCTTATTGATTTTCAGTTTTCCCAAGGTATATTCCCTAGACTGGAAGTGGCCTTGGCTCTGTAGCTCTGTTGTTTACTTGTTTTAGGGAACACAATGCACTCCTCCAGTGAGGCAGTTGGCAATTTACATCCCGCCCATCAGCATAACAAGGCTCCCAGTTCTCCAGGGCCTGTCTTGCCTTTCTGGTTTTTACACATTTTGTGGATGTCCCTTTTGACCGGTGGGAAGTGATACTTCTTTGTAGTGCAGATTTGCATTGCCCGCTTGCTTGCTTGGCCAAAAAGGGCGTATGCGTTTTCTCCTGAATATATTCAGGAGAAAACGCATACGCCCTTTTTGGCCAAGTGCACCATTGTCCAAGTTGTGCCCCTCTTCCTGTGCTTTACAGGCGATTCCAAGGTACCTCTTGAAATCTGTTTCCTGCTATTTTGCCTCGCTTTCAAGTCCGCCTCGTTGACTTCCCTCAACAGATTTTTGGACGATAGTTGTCCTTTATCACTCTGCCAGTTTGTGAATTGCTGTGCCCCTGAGCTCCATTTCTCAACTCGTTTTATGTGAGCTGAACACAAGTCCAAAATTTTGGATCATGTCCTATACTGGTTCCGGGTGGGTGGCTGAGACTTTGGTTAATTCTCTTCCTGCCGGGAAATTAGAGTGACATGTGCCCGTCCAAATGCCTAACAGCTACTCTCTCATGGGTTCTCCCTCGTCCCTTCCATCCTCTGGCAAATTGGGAACCTGTGCAAACCAGGAGGTTAAAGGGCCTGTCTCTCCAAGTTGGGAGATTGATAGTAAGGCAGTTGGAAAGTCAAACTGGAGCACCAGGAGAGGGACTATTCGTTGAGTTTTAGAAACCTTTCGTATTCACAGTGTGTCCATTCTCTAGGTTTCCTGTACATGTTATAGCTGTAGTAATATTCCCTTGAACCTGGAGAGTTGGGACCCATGGAATGGGGGCCATGCATTATTGCTTGAAAGGGTCTGCATTTGCTCACCCAATCTCACCAATCCTCTCAGTCCCAAGTGTCCAGCCTTATGCCACATCCAGCTGTCATTGTAGATAGAGTCTTTCCAGGTTTCCTCAGACACCCTGAAGGAATTGTAAAGAATTTCCCTGTTTTTTGGTTTTGCTTTTGAAATTCCTTTTTATAGTGGGTTTGAGCTGATTCTCGCTGCCATGTTTATGCCACTCTAGACACACTTGATTCCCTTATGGAGTCATATCAATACATAGGTTTTAAGATTCTTACTAGTCAGATATATTCCTCTGCGGGAAATATGGGGTTTTGAGTCTCTTTCACTGAGGAAGGTGTAGGTCTTGTCTATTCCAAAGTTGGTTTTTGGAACGGTCCCTGTGCTTATATCAAACTCTGGTTTTATGCATCACCCGACCTCTCCATCCCCTTTATGCAGGCATAAGAGTGTTTTCTAAATGTGAGACTCTGTTCTCTTTCCTAACTCAGTTCACGTGTAGCCATGTTTACAGGATCTTCATAAGTGATATCTTATGATAAGTTTCTTTTTCTGTGTGAATTATTTCACTTAGAATCATCGTACCTGAATCCACTCACTTTGCTGCTACTGGTCTTATGACATTGATTTCATGGCTGAGGGATATTCCATCGTACGTAAGTACCACAATGTTTTGAACCATTTTTATATTTCCTGGGATATTTAAGGTGTACCCAAGTTGAGGTTCTTGTAGTCAGTGCAGCCCTAAATTTAGAGGTGGCTCTTTCTTATTGATTTTCAGTTTTCCCAAGGTATATTCCCTAGACTGGAAGTGGCCTTGGCTCTGTAGCTCTGTTGTTTACTTGTTTTAGGGAACACAATGCACTCCTCCAGTGAGGCAGTTGGCAATTTACATCCCGCCCATCAGCATAACAAGGCTCCCAGTTCTCCAGGGCCTGTCTTGCCTTTCTGGTTTTTACACATTTTGTGGATGTCCCTTTTGACCAGTGGGAAGTGATACATCTTTGTAGTCCAGATTTGCATTGCCCGTTTGCTTGCTTGGCCAAAAAGGGCGTATGCGTTTTCTCCTGAATATATTCAGGAGAAAACGCATACGCCCTTTTTGGCCAAGTGCACCATTGTCCAAGTTGTGCCCCTCTTCCTGTGCTTTACAGACGATTCCAACGTACCTCTTGAAATCTGTTTCCTGCTATTTTGCCTCGCTTTCAAGTCCGCCTCGTTGACTTCCCTCAACAGATTTTTGGACGATAGTTGTCCTTTATCACTCTGCCAGTTTGTGAATTGCTGTGTCCCTGAGCTCCATTTCTCAACTCGTTTTTTGTGAGCTGAACGCAAGTCCAAAATTTTGGATCATGTCCTATACTGGTTCCCGGTGGGTGGCTGAGACTTTGGTTAATTCTTCTTCCTGCCGGGAAATTAGAGTGACATGTGCCCGTCCAAATGCCTAACAGCTACTCTCTCATGGGTTCACCCTCGTCCCTTCCATCCTCTGGCAAATTGGGAACCTGTGCAAACCAGGAGGTTAAAGGGCCTGTCTCTCCAAGTTGGGAGATTGATAGTAAGGCAGTTGGAAAGTCAAACTGGAGCACCAGGAGAGGGACTATTCGTTGAGTTTTAGAAACGTTTCGTATTCACAGTGTGTCCATTCTCTAGGTTTCCTGTACATGTTATAGCTGTAGTAATATTCCCTTGAACCTGGAGAGTTGGGACCCATGGAATGGGGGCCATGCATTATTGCTTGAAAGGGTCTGCATTTGCTCACCCAATCTCACCAATCCTCTCAGTCCCAAGTGTCCAGCCTTATGCCACATCCAGCTGTCATTGTAGATAGGGTCTTTCCAGGTTTCCTCAGACACCCTGAAGGAATTGTAAAGAATTTCCCTGTTTTTTGGTTTTGCTTTTGAAATTCCTTTTTATAGTGGGTTTGAGCTGATTCTCGCTGCCATGTTTATGCCACTCTAGACACACTTGATTCCCTTATGGAGACATATCAATACATAAGTTTTAAGATTCTTACTAGTCAGATATATTCCTCTGTGGGAAATATGGGGTTTTGAGTCACTTTCACTGAGGAAGGTGTCGGTCTTGTCAATTCCAAAGTTGGTTTTTGAAACGGTCCCTGTGCTTATATCAAACTCTGGTTTTATGCATCACCCCACCTCTCCTTCCCCTTTATGCAGGCATAAGAGTGTTTTCTAAATGTGAGACTCTGTTCTCTTTCCTAACTCAGTTCACGTGTAGCCATGTTTACAGGATCTTCATAAGTGATATCTTATGATAAGTTTCTTTTTCTGTGTGACTTATTTCACTTAGAATCATCGTACCTGAATCCACTCACTTTGTTGCTACTGGTCTTATTACATTGATTTCATGGCTGAGGGATATTCCATCGTACGTAAGTACCACAATGTTTTGAACCATTTTTATATTTCCTGGGATATTTAAGGTGTACCCAAGTTGAGGTTCTTGTAGTCAGTGCAGCCCTAAATTTGGAGGTGGCTCTTTCTTATTGATTTTCAGTTTTCCCAAGGTATATTCCCTAGACTGGAAGTGGCCTTGGCTCTGTAGCTCTGTTGTTTACTTGTTTTAGGGAACACAATGCACTCCTCCAGTGAGGCAGTTGGCAATTTACATCACGCCCATCAGCATAACAAGGCTCCCAGTTCTCCAGGGCCTGTCTTGCCTTTCTGGATTTTACACATTTTGTGGATGTCCCTTTTGACCGGTGGGAAGTGATACTTCTTTGTAGTGCAGATTTGGATTGCCCGCTTGCTTGCTTGGCCAAAAAGGGCGTATGCGTTTTCTCCTGAATATATTCAGGAGAAAACGCATACGCCCTTTTTGGCCAAGTGCATCATTGTCGAACTTGTGCCCCTCTTCCTGTGCTTTACAGGCGATTCCAACGTACCTCTTTAAATCTGTTTCCTGCTATTCTGCCTCGCATTCAAGTCCGCCTCGTTGCCTTCCCTCAACAGATTTTTGGACAATAGTTGTGCTTTATTACTCTGGCAGTTTGTGAATTGCTGTGCCCCTGAGCACCATTTTTCAACTCGTTTTTAGTGAGCTGAATGCAAGTCCAAAATTTTGGTTCTGTACCTATACTGGTTCCCGGTGGGTGGCTGAGACTTTGGTTAATTCTTCTTCCTAACGGTATATTAGAGTGACACGTGCCCGTCTAAATGCCTAACAGCTACTCTCTCATTGGTTCTCCCTCTTCCCTTTCATCCTCTGCCAAATTGGCAACCTGTTCGAACCAGGAGGTAAATGGCGCTGTGTCTCCAAGTTTGGATATTGATAGTAAAGCAGTTGGAAAGTCAAACCAGAGCACTAGGAGAGGGACTATTCGTTGAGATTTAGAAACATTTCATATTCACAGTGTGTCCATTCTCTAGGTTTCCTGTACCAGTTCTTGCTGTATTAATATTCCCTTCAAGCTCGAGAGTTGGGACCCATGGAATGGGGGCCATGCATTCTTGCTTTAAAGGGTCTGCATTTGCTCACCCAATCTCACCAATCCTCTCAGTCCCAAGTGTCCAGCCTTATGCCATATCCAGCTGTCATTGTAGATAGATTTATTCCACGTTTCATCAGAGACCCTGAAGGAATTTTAAAGACTTTCCCTGTTTTTTTGTTTTGTTTTTGAAATTCCTTTTTATAGTGGGTTTGAGCTGATTCTCGCTGCCATGTTTATGCCCGTCAAGACACACTTGATAACCTTATGGAGACATATCAATACATAGGTTTTAAGATTCTTACTAGTCAGATCTATTCCTCTGCGGGAAATATGTGGTTTTGAGTCCCTTTCACTGAGGAAGGTGTAGGTCTTATCTATTCCATAGTAAGTTTTTGGAACGGTCCCTGTGATTATATCAAACTCTGGTTTTATGCATTACCCCACCTCTCTTTCTCCCTTAAGCATGCATACGAGTTTTTTTCTAAATGTGAGACACTGTTCTCTTTCCTAACTCAGTTCATATGTAGCCATGTTTACAGGATCTCCAAAAGTCATATCTTATGATAAGTTTCTTTTTCTGTGTGACTTATTTCACTTAGAATCATCGTACCTGAATCGACTCATTTTGCTGCTACTGGTCTTATGACATTGATTTCATGGATGAGGGATATTACATCTTTCGTATGTACCACAATTTTTTGAATCCATTTTATATTTCCTGGGATATTTAAGGTGTACCCAAGTTGAGGTTCTTGTCAGCAGTGCAGCCCTAAATTTTGGGGTGACTCTGTCTTATTGATTTTCAGTTTTCCCAAGATATATTCCCTAGACTGAAAGTGTCCTTGGCTCTGTAGCTCTGTTGTTTACTTGTTTTAGGGAACACAGTGCACTCCTCCAGAGAGGCAGTTGGCAATTTACATCCGGACCATCAGCATAAAAAGGCTCCGTGTTCTCCAGGCCCTGTCATGCCTTTCTGGTTTTTACACATTTTGTGGATGTCCCTTTTGACCGGTGGGAAGTGACACTTCTTTGTAGTGCAAATTTGCATTGCCTGCTTGCTTGCTTGGCCAAAAAGGGCGTATGCGTTTTCTCCTGAATATATTCAGGAGAAAACGCATACGCCCTTTTTGGCCAAGTGCATCATTGTCCAAGTTGTGCCTCTCTTCCTGTGCTTTAAAGGGGATTCCAACGTACCTCTTGAAATCTGTTTCCTGCTATTCGGCATCGCTTTCAAGTCCCCCTCGTTTCCTTCCCTCAACAGATTTATGGACGATAGATGTCCTGCATTACTCTGCCAGTTTGTGAATTGCTGTGCCCCTGAGCTCCATTTTACAACTCGATTTTTGTGAGCTGAACGCAAGTCCAAAATTTTGGTTCAGGATCTATACTGGTTCCCGGTGGGTGGCTGAGACTTTGGTTAATTCTTCTTCCTGCCGGGAAATTAGTATGAAATGTGTCTGTCCAAATGCCTAACAGCTACTCTCTCATTGATTCTTCCTCTTCCCTTTCATCCTCTGCCAAATTGACAACCTGTGCGAACCAGGAGGTTAAAGGGGCTGTCTCTCCTAGTTGGTTGATTGATAGTAAAGCAGTTGGAAAGTCAAACCAGAGCAGCAGTAGAGGGACTATTCGTTGAGTTTTAGAAACCTTTCATAATCACAGTGTGTCTATTCTCTAGGTTTCACGTACATGTTATAGCTATAGTAATATTCCCTTCAACATGAAGAGTTGGGACCCATGGAAGAGGTGGCATGCATTATTGCTTTAAAGGGACTGCCTTTCCTCACCCAATCTCACCAATTTTCTCAGTCCCAAGTGTCCAGCCTTATGCCACATCCAGCTGTCATTGTAGATAGGGTCTTTCCAGGTTTCCTCAGACACCCTGAAGGAATTGTAAAGAATTTCCCTGTTTTTTCGTTTTGCTTTTGAAATTCCTTTTTATAGTGGGTTTGAGCTGATTCTCGCTGCCATGTTTATGCCACTCTAGACACACTTGATTCCCTTATGGAGACATATCAATACATAGGTTTTAAGATTCTTACTAGTCAGATATATTCCTCTGTGGGAAATATGGGCTTTTGAGTCTCTTTCACTGAGGAAGGTGTCGGTCTTGTCAATTCCAAAGTTGGTTTTTGAAACGGTCCCTGTGCTTATATCAAACTCTGGTTTTATGCATCACCCCACCTCTCCTTCCCCTTTATGCGGGCATAAGAGTGTTTTCTAAATGTGAGACTCTGTTCTCTTTCCTAACTCAGTTCACGTGTAGCCATGTTTACAGGAACTTCATAAGTGATATCTTTTGATAAGTGTCTTTTTCTGTGTGACTAATTTCACTTAGAATCATCGTACCTGAATCCACTCACTTTGCTGCTACTGGTCTTATGACATTGATTTCATGGCTGAGGGATATTCCATTGTACGTAAGTACCACAATGTTTTGAACCATTTTTATATTTCCTGGGATATTTAAGGTGTACCCAAGTTGAGGTTCTTGTAGTCAGTGCAGCCCTAAATTTGGAGGTGGCTCTTTCTTATTGATTTTCAGTTTTTCCAAGGTATATTCCCTAGACTGGAAGTGCCCTTGTCTCTGTAGCTCTGTTGTTTACTTGTTTTAGGGAACACAATGCACTCCTCCATTGAGGCAGTTGGCAATTTACATCCCGCCCATCAGCATAACAAGGCTCCCAGTTCTCCAGGGCCTGTCTTGCCTTTCTGGATTTTACACATTTTGTGGATGTCCCTTTTGACCGGTGGGAAGTGATACTTCTTTGTAGTGCAGATTTGGATTGCCCGCTTGCTTGCTTGGCCAAAAAGGGCGTATGCGTTTTCTCCTGAATATATTCAGGAGAAAACGCATACGCCCTTTTTGGCCAAGTGCATCATTGTCGAACTTGTGCCCCTCTTCCTGTGCTTTACAGGCGATTCCAACGTACCTCTTTAAATCTGTTTCCTGCTATTCTGCCTCGCATTCAAGTCCGCCTCGTTGCCTTCCCTCAACAGATTTTTGGACAATAGTTGTGCTTTATTACTCTGGCAGTTTGTGAATTGCTGTGCCCCTGAGCACCATTTTTCAACTCGTTTTTAGTGAGCTGAATGCAAGTCCAAAATTTTGGTTCTGTACCTATACTGGTTCCCGGTGGGTGGCTGAGACTTTGGTTAATTCTTCTTCCTAACGGTATATTAGAGTGACACGTGCCCGTCTAAATGCCTAACAGCTACTCTCTCATTGGTTCTCCCTCTTCCCTTTCATCCTCTGCCAAATTGGCAACCTGTTCGAACCAGGAGGTAAATGGCGCTGTGTCTCCAAGTTTGGATATTGATAGTAAAGCAGTTGGAAAGTCAAACCAGAGCACTAGGAGAGGGACTATTCGTTGAGATTTAGAAACATTTCATATTCACAGTGTGTCCATTCTCTAGGTTTCCTGTACCAGTTCTTGCTGTATTAATATTCCCTTCAAGCTCGAGAGTTGGGACCCATGGAATGGGGGCCATGCATTCTTGCTTTAAAGGGTCTGCATTTGCTCACCCAATCTCACCAATCCTCTCAGTCCCAAGTGTCCAGCCTTATGCCATATCCAGCTGTCATTGTAGATAGATTTATTCCACGTTTCATCAGAGACCCTGAAGGAATTTTAAAGACTTTCCCTGTTTTTTTGTTTTGTTTTTGAAATTCCTTTTTATAGTGGGTTTGAGCTGATTCTCGCTGCCATGTTTATGCCCGTCAAGACACACTTGATAACCTTATGGAGACATATCAATACATAGGTTTTAAGATTCTTACTAGTCAGATCTATTCCTCTGCGGGAAATATGTGGTTTTGAGTCCCTTTCACTGAGGAAGGTGTAGGTCTTATCTATTCCATAGTAAGTTTTTGGAACGGTCCCTGTGATTATATCAAACTCTGGTTTTATGCATTACCCCACCTCTCTTTCTCCCTTAAGCATGCATACGAGTTTTTTTCTAAATGTGAGACACTGTTCTCTTTCCTAACTCAGTTCATATGTAGCCATGTTTACAGGATCTCCAAAAGTCATATCTTATGATAAGTTTCTTTTTCTGTGTGACTTATTTCACTTAGAATCATCGTACCTGAATCGACTCATTTTGCTGCTACTGGTCTTATGACATTGATTTCATGGATGAGGGATATTACATCTTTCGTATGTACCACAATTTTTTGAATCCATTTTATATTTCCTGGGATATTTAAGGTGTACCCAAGTTGAGGTTCTTGTCAGCAGTGCAGCCCTAAATTTTGGGGTGACTCTGTCTTATTGATTTTCAGTTTTCCCAAGATATATTCCCTAGACTGAAAGTGTCCTTGGCTCTGTAGCTCTGTTGTTTACTTGTTTTAGGGAACACAGTGCACTCCTCCAGAGAGGCAGTTGGCAATTTACATCCGGACCATCAGCATAAAAAGGCTCCGTGTTCTCCAGGCCCTGTCATGCCTTTCTGGTTTTTACACATTTTGTGGATGTCCCTTTTGACCGGTGGGAAGTGACACTTCTTTGTAGTGCAAATTTGCATTGCCTGCTTGCTTGCTTGGCCAAAAAGGGCGTATGCGTTTTCTCCTGAATATATTCAGGAGAAAACGCATACGCCCTTTTTGGCCAAGTGCATCATTGTCCAAGTTGTGCCTCTCTTCCTGTGCTTTAAAGGGGATTCCAACGTACCTCTTGAAATCTGTTTCCTGCTATTCGGCATCGCTTTCAAGTCCCCCTCGTTTCCTTCCCTCAACAGATTTATGGACGATAGATGTCCTGCATTACTCTGCCAGTTTGTGAATTGCTGTGCCCCTGAGCTCCATTTTACAACTCGATTTTTGTGAGCTGAACGCAAGTCCAAAATTTTGGTTCAGGATCTATACTGGTTCCCGGTGGGTGGCTGAGACTTTGGTTAATTCTTCTTCCTGCCGGGAAATTAGTATGAAATGTGTCTGTCCAAATGCCTAACAGCTACTCTCTCATTGATTCTTCCTCTTCCCTTTCATCCTCTGCCAAATTGACAACCTGTGCGAACCAGGAGGTTAAAGGGGCTGTCTCTCCTAGTTGGTTGATTGATAGTAAAGCAGTTGGAAAGTCAAACCAGAGCAGCAGTAGAGGGACTATTCGTTGAGTTTTAGAAACCTTTCATAATCACAGTGTGTCTATTCTCTAGGTTTCACGTACATGTTATAGCTATAGTAATATTCCCTTCAACATGAAGAGTTGGGACCCATGGAAGAGGTGGCATGCATTATTGCTTTAAAGGGACTGCCTTTCCTCACCCAATCTCACCAATTTTCTCAGTCCCAAGTGTCCAGCCTTATGCCACATCCAGCTGTCATTGTAGATAGGGTCTTTCCAGGTTTCCTCAGACACCCTGAAGGAATTGTAAAGAATTTCCCTGTTTTTTCGTTTTGCTTTTGAAATTCCTTTTTATAGTGGGTTTGAGCTGATTCTCGCTGCCATGTTTATGCCACTCTAGACACACTTGATTCCCTTATGGAGACATATCAATACATAGGTTTTAAGATTCTTACTAGTCAGATATATTCCTCTGTGGGAAATATGGGCTTTTGAGTCTCTTTCACTGAGGAAGGTGTCGGTCTTGTCAATTCCAAAGTTGGTTTTTGAAACGGTCCCTGTGCTTATATCAAACTCTGGTTTTATGCATCACCCCACCTCTCCTTCCCCTTTATGCGGGCATAAGAGTGTTTTCTAAATGTGAGACTCTGTTCTCTTTCCTAACTCAGTTCACGTGTAGCCATGTTTACAGGAACTTCATAAGTGATATCTTTTGATAAGTGTCTTTTTCTGTGTGACTAATTTCACTTAGAATCATCGTACCTGAATCCACTCACTTTGCTGCTACTGGTCTTATGACATTGATTTCATGGCTGAGGGATATTCCATTGTACGTAAGTACCACAATGTTTTGAACCATTTTTATATTTCCTGGGATATTTAAGGTGTACCCAAGTTGAGGTTCTTGTAGTCAGTGCAGCCCTAAATTTGGAGGTGGCTCTTTCTTATTGATTTTCAGTTTTTCCAAGGTATATTCCCTAGACTGGAAGTGCCCTTGTCTCTGTAGCTCTGTTGTTTACTTGTTTTAGGGAACACAATGCACTCCTCCATTGAGGCAGTTGGCAATTTACATCCCGCCCATCAGCATAACAAGGCTCCCAGTTCTCCAGGGCCTGTCTTGCCTTTCTGGTTTTTACACATTTTGTGGATGTCCCTTTTGACCGGTGGGAAGTGATACTTCTTTGTAGTGCAGATTTGCATTGCCCACTTGCTTGCTTGGCCAAAAAGGGCGTATGCGTTTTCTCCTGAATATATTCAGGAGAAAACGCATACGCCCTTTTTGGCCAAGTACACCATTGTCCAAGTTGTGCCCCTCTTCCTGTGCTTTACAGGCGATTCCAAGGTACCTCTTGAAATCTGTTTCCTGCTATTTTGCCTCGCTTTCAAGTCCGCCTCGTTGACTTCCCTCAAGAGATTTTTGGACGATAGTTGTCCTTTATCACTCTGCCAGTTTGTGAATTGCTGTGCCCCTGAGCTCCATTTCTCAACTCGTTTTTTGTGAGCTGAACGCAAGTCCAAAATTTTGGGTCATGTCCTATACTGGTTACCGGTGGGTGGCTGAGACTTTGGTTAATTCTTCTTCCTGCCAGGATATTAGAGTGACATGTGCCAGTCCAAATGCCTAACAGCTACTCTCTCATGGGTTCTCCCTCGTCCCTTCCATCCTCTGCCAAATTGGGAACCTGTGCAAACCAGGAGGTTAAAGGGCCTGTCTCTCCAAGTTGGGAGATTGATAGTAAGGCAGTTGGAAAGTCAAACTGGAGCACCAGGAGAGGGACTATTCGTTGAGTTTTAGAAACCTTTCGTATTCACAGTGTGTCCATTCTCTAGGTTTCCTGTACATGTTATAGCTGTAGTAATATTCCCTTGAACCTGGAGAGTTGGGACCCATGGAATGTGGGCCATGCATTATTGCTTGAAAGGGTCTGCATTTGCTCACCCAATCTCACCAATCCTCTCAGTCCCAAGTGTCCAGCCTTATGCCACATCCAGCTGTCATTGTAGATAGGGTCTTTCCAGGTTTCCTCAGACACCCTGAAGGAATTGTAAAGAATTTCCCTGTTTTTTGGTTTTGCTTTTGAAATTCCTTTTTATAGTGGGTTTGAGCTGATTCTCGCTGCCATGTTTATGCCACTCTAGACACACTTGATTCCCTTATGGAGTCATATCAATACATAGGTTTTAAGATTCTTACTAGTCAGATATATTCCTCTGCGGGAAATATGGGGTTTTGAGTCTCTTTCACTGAGGAAGGTGTAGGTCTTGTCTATTCCAAAGTTGGTTTTTGGAACGGTCCCTGTGCTTATATCAAACTCTGGTTTTATGCATCACCCCACCTCTCCATCCCCTTTATGAAGGCATAAGAGTGTTTTCTAAATGTGAGACTCTGTTCTCTTTCCTAATTCAGTTCACGTGTAGCCATGTTTACAGGATCTTCATAAGTGATATCTTATGATAAGTTCCTTTTTCTGTGTGACTTATTTCACTTAGAATCATCGTACCTGAATCCACTCACTTTGCTGCTACTGGTTTTATGACATTGATTTCATCGCTGAGGGATATTCCATCGTACGTAAGTACCACAATGTTTTGAACCATTTTTATATTTCCTGGGATATTTAAGGTGTACCCAAGTTGAGGTTCTTGTAGTCAGTGCAGCCCTAAATTTGGAGGTGGCTCTTTCTTATTGATTTTCAGTTTTCCCAAGGTATATTCGCTAGACTGGAAGTGGCCTTGGCTCTGTATCTCTGTTGTTTACTTGTTTTAGGGAACACAATGCACTCCTCCAGTGAGGCAGTTGGCAATTTACATCCCGCCCATCAGCATAACAAGGCTCCCTGTTCTCCAGGGCCTGTCTTGCCTTTCTGGTTTTTACACATTTTGTGGATGTCCCTTTTGACCGTTGGGAAGTGATACTTCTTTGTAGTGCAGATTTGCATTGCCCACTTGCTTGCTTGGCCAAAAAGGGCGTATGCGTTTTCTCCTGAATATATTCAGGAGAAAACGCATACGCCCTTTTTGGCCAAGTGCATCATTGTCGAAGTTGTGCCCCTCTTCCTGTGCTTTACAGGCGATTCCAACGTACCTCTTGAAATCTGTTTCCTGCTATTTTGCCTCGCTTTCAAGTCCGCCTCGTTGACTTCCCTCAACAGATTTTTGGACGATAGTTGTCCTTTATCACTCTGCCAGTTTGTGAATTGCTGTGCTCCTGAGCTGCATTTCTCAAGTCGTTTTTTGTGAGCTGAACGCAAGTCCAAAATTTTGGATCATGTCCTATACTGGTTCCCGGTGGGTGGCTGAGACTTTGGTTAATTCTTCTTCATGCCGGGAAATTAGAGTGACATGTGCCCGTCCAAATGCCTAACAGCTACTCTCTCATGGGTTCTCCCTCGTCCCTTCCATCCTCTGCCAAATTGGGAACCTGTGCAAACCAGGAGGTTAAAGGGGCTGTCTCTCCAAGTTGGGAGATTGATAGTAAGGCAGTTGGAAAGTCAAACTGGAGCACCAGGAGAGGGACTATTCGTTGAGTTTTAGAAACCTTTCGTATTCACAGTGTGTACATTCTCTAGGTTTCCTGTACATGTTATAGCTGTAGTAATATTCCCTTGAACCTGGAGAGTTGGGACCCATGGAATGGGGGCCATGCATTATTGCTTGAAAGGGTCTGAATTTGCTCACCCAATCTCACCAATCCTCTCAGTCCCAAGTGTCCAGCCTTATGCCACATCCAGCTGTCATTGTAGATAGGGTCTTTCCAGGTTTCCTCAGACACCCTGAAGGAATTGTAAAGAATTTCCCTGTTTTTTGGTTTTGCTTTTGAAATTCCTTTTTATAGTGGGTTTGAGCTGATTCTCGCTGCCATGTTTATGCCACTCTAGACACACTTGATTCCCTTATGGAGACATATCAATACATAGGTTTTAAGATTCTTACTAGTCAGATATATTCCTCTGTGGGAAATATGGGGTTTTGAGTCTCTTTCACTAAGTAAGGTGTCATTCTTGTCAATTCCAAAGTTGGTTTTTGAAACGGTCCCTGTGCTTATATTAAACTCTGGTTTTATGCATCACCCCACCTCTCCTTCCCCTTTATGCAGGCATAAGAGTGTTTTCTAAATGTGAGACTCTGTTCTCTTTCCTAACTCAGTTCACGTGTAGCCATGTTTACAGGATCTTCATAAGTGATATCTTATGATAAGTTTCTTTTTCTGTGTGACTTATTTCACTTAGAATCATCGTACCTGAATCCACTCACTTTGCTGCTACTGGTTTTTTGACATTGATTTCATGGCTGAGGGATATTCCATCGTACGTAAGTACCACAATGTTTTGAACCATTTTTATATTTCCTGGGATATTTAAGGTCTACCCAAGTTGAGATTCTTGTAGTCAGTGCAGCCCTAAATTTGGAGGTGGCTCTTTCTTATTGATTTTCAGTTTTCCCAAGGTATATTCCCTAGACTGGAAGTGGCCTTGGCTCTGTAGCTCTGTTGTTTACTTGTTTTAGGGAACACAATGCACTCCTCCAGTGAGGCAGTTGGCAATTTACATCCCGCCCATCAGCATAACAAGGCTCCCAGTTCTCCAGGGCCTGTCTTGCCTTTCTGGTTTTTACACATTTTGTGGATGTCCCTTTTGACCGGTGGGAAGTGATACTTCTTTGTAGTGCAGATTTGCATTGCCCGCTTGCTTGCTTGGCCAAAAAGGGCGTATGCGTTTTCTCCTGAATATATTCAGGAGAAAACGCATACGCCCTTTTTGGCCAAGTGCACCATTGTCCAAGTTGTGCCCCTCTTCCTGTGCTTTACAGGCGATTCCAAGGTACCTCTTGAAATCTGTTTCCTGCTATTTTGCCTCGCTTTCAAGTCCGCCTCGTTGACTTCCCTCAACAGATTTTTGGACGATAGTTGTCCTTTATCACTCTGCCAGTTTGTGAATTGCTGTGCCCCTGAGCTCCATTTCTCAACTCGTTTTATGTGAGCTGAACACAAGTCCAAAATTTTGGATCATGTCCTATACTGGTTCCGGGTGGGTGGCTGAGACTTTGGTTAATTCTCTTCCTGCCGGGAAATTAGAGTGACATGTGCCCGTCCAAATGCCTAACAGCTACTCTCTCATGGGTTCTCCCTCGTCCCTTCCATCCTCTGGCAAATTGGGAACCTGTGCAAACCAGGAGGTTAAAGGGCCTGTCTCTCCAAGTTGGGAGATTGATAGTAAGGCAGTTGGAAAGTCAAACTGGAGCACCAGGAGAGGGACTATTCGTTGAGTTTTAGAAACCTTTCGTATTCACAGTGTGTCCATTCTCTAGGTTTCCTGTACATGTTATAGCTGTAGTAATATTCCCTTGAACCTGGAGAGTTGGGACCCATGGAATGGGGGCCATGCATTATTGCTTGAAAGGGTCTGCATTTGCTCACCCAATCTCACCAATCCTCTCAGTCCCAAGTGTCCAGCCTTATGCCACATCCAGCTGTCATTGTAGATAGAGTCTTTCCAGGTTTCCTCAGACACCCTGAAGGAATTGTAAAGAATTTCCCTGTTTTTTGGTTTTGCTTTTGAAATTCCTTTTTATAGTGGGTTTGAGCTGATTCTCGCTGCCATGTTTATGCCACTCTAGACACACTTGATTCCCTTATGGAGTCATATCAATACATAGGTTTTAAGATTCTTACTAGTCAGATATATTCCTCTGCGGGAAATATGGGGTTTTGAGTCTCTTTCACTGAGGAAGGTGTAGGTCTTGTCTATTCCAAAGTTGGTTTTTGGAACGGTCCCTGTGCTTATATCAAACTCTGGTTTTATGCATCACCCGACCTCTCCATCCCCTTTATGCAGGCATAAGAGTGTTTTCTAAATGTGAGACTCTGTTCTCTTTCCTAACTCAGTTCACGTGTAGCCATGTTTACAGGATCTTCATAAGTGATATCTTATGATAAGTTTCTTTTTCTGTGTGAATTATTTCACTTAGAATCATCGTACCTGAATCCACTCACTTTGCTGCTACTGGTTTTTTGACATTGATTTCATGGCTGAGGGATATTCCATCGTACGTAAGTACCACAATGTTTTGAACCATTTTTATATTTCCTGGGATATTTAAGGTCTACCCAAGTTGAGATTCTTGTAGTCAGTGCAGCCCTAAATTTGGAGGTGGCTCTTTCTTATTGATTTTCAGTTTTCCCAAGGTATATTCCCTAGACTGGAAGTGGCCTTGGCTCTGTAGCTCTGTTGTTTACTTGTTTTAGGGAACACAATGCACTCCTCCAGTGAGGCAGTTGGCAATTTACATCCCGCCCATCAGCATAACAAGGCTCCCAGTTCTCCAGGGCCTGTCTTGCCTTTCTGGTTTTTACACATTTTGTGGATGTCCCTTTTGACCGGTGGGAAGTGATACTTCTTTGTAGTGCAGATTTGCATTGCCCGCTTGCTTGCTTGGCCAAAAAGGGCGTATGCGTTTTCTCCTGAATATATTCAGGAGAAAACGCATACGCCCTTTTTGGCCAAGTGCACCATTGTCCAAGTTGTGCCCCTCTTCCTGTGCTTTACAGGCGATTCCAAGGTACCTCTTGAAATCTGTTTCCTGCTATTTTGCCTCGCTTTCAAGTCCGCCTCGTTGACTTCCCTCAACAGATTTTTGGACGATAGTTGTCCTTTATCACTCTGCCAGTTTGTGAATTGCTGTGCCCCTGAGCTCCATTTCTCAACTCGTTTTATGTGAGCTGAACACAAGTCCAAAATTTTGGATCATGTCCTATACTGGTTCCGGGTGGGTGGCTGAGACTTTGGTTAATTCTCTTCCTGCCGGGAAATTAGAGTGACATGTGCCCGTCCAAATGCCTAACAGCTACTCTCTCATGGGTTCTCCCTCGTCCCTTCCATCCTCTGGCAAATTGGGAACCTGTGCAAACCAGGAGGTTAAAGGGCCTGTCTCTCCAAGTTGGGAGATTGATAGTAAGGCAGTTGGAAAGTCAAACTGGAGCACCAGGAGAGGGACTATTCGTTGAGTTTTAGAAACCTTTCGTATTCACAGTGTGTCCATTCTCTAGGTTTCCTGTACATGTTATAGCTGTAGTAATATTCCCTTGAACCTGGAGAGTTGGGACCCATGGAATGGGGGCCATGCATTATTGCTTGAAAGGGTCTGCATTTGCTCACCCAATCTCACCAATCCTCTCAGTCCCAAGTGTCCAGCCTTATGCCACATCCAGCTGTCATTGTAGATAGAGTCTTTCCAGGTTTCCTCAGACACCCTGAAGGAATTGTAAAGAATTTCCCTGTTTTTTGGTTTTGCTTTTGAAATTCCTTTTTATAGTGGGTTTGAGCTGATTCTCGCTGCCATGTTTATGCCACTCTAGACACACTTGATTCCCTTATGGAGTCATATCAATACATAGGTTTTAAGATTCTTACTAGTCAGATATATTCCTCTGCGGGAAATATGGGGTTTTGAGTCTCTTTCACTGAGGAAGGTGTAGGTCTTGTCTATTCCAAAGTTGGTTTTTGGAACGGTCCCTGTGCTTATATCAAACTCTGGTTTTATGCATCACCCGACCTCTCCATCCCCTTTATGCAGGCATAAGAGTGTTTTCTAAATGTGAGACTCTGTTCTCTTTCCTAACTCAGTTCACGTGTAGCCATGTTTACAGGATCTTCATAAGTGATATCTTATGATAAGTTTCTTTTTCTGTGTGAATTATTTCACTTAGAATCATCGTACCTGAATCCACTCACTTTGCTGCTACTGGTCTTATGACATTGATTTCATGGCTGAGGGATATTCCATCGTACGTAAGTACCACAATGTTTTGAACCATTTTTATATTTCCTGGGATATTTAAGGTGTACCCAAGTTGAGGTTCTTGTAGTCAGTGCAGCCCTAAATTTAGAGGTGGCTCTTTCTTATTGATTTTCAGTTTTCCCAAGGTATATTCCCTAGACTGGAAGTGGCCTTGGCTCTGTAGCTCTGTTGTTTACTTGTTTTAGGGAACACAATGCACTCCTCCAGTGAGGCAGTTGGCAATTTACATCCCGCCCATCAGCATAACAAGGCTCCCAGTTCTCCAGGGCCTGTCTTGCCTTTCTGGTTTTTACACATTTTGTGGATGTCCCTTTTGACCAGTGGGAAGTGATACATCTTTGTAGTCCAGATTTGCATTGCCCGTTTGCTTGCTTGGCCAAAAAGGGCGTATGCGTTTTCTCCTGAATATATTCAGGAGAAAACGCATACGCCCTTTTTGGCCAAGTGCACCATTGTCCAAGTTGTGCCCCTCTTCCTGTGCTTTACAGACGATTCCAACGTACCTCTTGAAATCTGTTTCCTGCTATTTTGCCTCACTTTCAAGTCCGCCTCGTTGACTTCCCTCAACAGATTTTTGGACGATAGTTGTCCTTTATCACTCTGCCAGTTTGTGAATTGCTGTGCCCCTGAGCTCCATTTCTCAACTCGTTTTTTGTGAGCTGAACGCAAGTCCAAAATTTTGGATCATGTCCTATACTGGTTCCCGGTGGGTGGCTGAGACTTTGGTTAATTCTTCTTCCTGCCGGGAAATTAGAGTGACATGTGCCCGTCCAAATGCCTAACAGCTACTCTCTCATGGGTTCTCCCTCGTCCCTTCCATCCTCTGGCAAATTGGGAACCTGTGCAAACCAGGAGGTTAAAGGGCCTGTCTCTCCAAGTTGGGAGATTGATAGTAAGGCAGTTGGAAAGTCAAACTGGAGCACCAGGAGAGGGACTATTCGTTGAGTTTTAGAAACGTTTCGTATTCACAGTGTGTCCATTCTCTAGGTTTCCTGTACATGTTATAGCTGTAGTAATATTCCCTTGAACCTGGAGAGTTGGGACCCATGGAATGGGGGCCATGCATTATTGCTTGAAAGGGTCTGCATTTGCTCACCCAATCTCACCAATCCTCTCAGTCCCAAGTGTCCAGCCTTATGCCACATCCAGCTGTCATTGTAGATAGGGTCTTTCCAGGTTTCCTCAGACACCCTGAAGGAATTGTAAAGAATTTCCCTGTTTTTTGGTTTTGCTTTTGAAATTCCTTTTTATAGTGGGTTTGAGCTGATTCTCGCTGCCATGTTTATGCCACTCTAGACACACTTGATTCCCTTATGGAGACATATCAATACATAAGTTTTAAGATTCTTACTAGTCAGATATATTCCTCTGTGGGAAATATGGGGTTTTGAGTCACTTTCACTGAGGAAGGTGTCGGTCTTGTCAATTCCAAAGTTGGTTTTTGAAACGGTCCCTGTGCTTATATCAAACTCTGGTTTTATGCATCACCCCACCTCTCCTTCCCCTTTATGCAGGCATAAGAGTGTTTTCTAAATGTGAGACTCTGTTCTCTTTCCTAACTCAGTTCACGTGTAGCCATGTTTACAGGATCTTCATAAGTGATATCTTATGATAAGTTTCTTTTTCTGTGTGACTTATTTCACTTAGAATCATCGTACCTGAATCCACTCACTTTGTTGCTACTGGTCTTATTACATTGATTTCATGGCTGAGGGATATTCCATCGTACGTAAGTACCACAATGTTTTGAACCATTTTTATATTTCCTGGGATATTTAAGGTGTACCCAAGTTGAGGTTCTTGTAGTCAGTGCAGCCCTAAATTTGGAGGTGGCTCTTTCTTATTGATTTTCAGTTTTCCCAAGGTATATTCCCTAGACTGGAAGTGGCCTTGGCTCTGTAGCTCTGTTGTTTACTTGTTTTAGGGAACACAATGCACTCCTCCAGTGAGGCAGTTGGCAATTTACATCACGCCCATCAGCATAACAAGGCTCCCTGTTCTCCAGGGCCTGTCTTGCCTTTCTGGATTTTACACATTTTGTGGATGTCCCTTTTGACCGGTGGGAAGTGATACTTCTTTGTAGTGCAGATTTGGATTGCCCGCTTGCTTGCTTGGCCAAAAAGGGCGTATGCGTTTTCTCCTGAATATATTCAGGAGAAAACGCATACGCCCTTTTTGGCCAAGTGCATCATTGTCGAACTTGTGCCCCTCTTCCTGTGCTTTACAGGCGATTCCAACGTACCTCTTTAAATCTGTTTCCTGCTATTCTGCCTCGCATTCAAGTCCGCCTCGTTGCCTTCCCTCAACAGATTTTTGGACAATAGTTGTGCTTTATTACTCTGGCAGTTTGTGAATTGCTGTGCCCCTGAGCACCATTTTTCAACTCGTTTTTAGTGAGCTGAATGCAAGTCCAAAATTTTGGTTCTGTACCTATACTGGTTCCCGGTGGGTGGCTGAGACTTTGGTTAATTCTTCTTCCTAACGGTATATTAGAGTGACACGTGCCCGTCTAAATGCCTAACAGCTACTCTCTCATTGGTTCTCCCTCTTCCCTTTCATCCTCTGCCAAATTGGCAACCTGTTCGAACCAGGAGGTAAATGGCGCTGTGTCTCCAAGTTTGGATATTGATAGTAAAGCAGTTGGAAAGTCAAACCAGAGCACTAGGAGAGGGACTATTCGTTGAGATTTAGAAACATTTCATATTCACAGTGTGTCCATTCTCTAGGTTTCCTGTACCAGTTCTTGCTGTATTAATATTCCCTTCAAGCTCGAGAGTTGGGACCCATGGAATGGGGGCCATGCATTCTTGCTTTAAAGGGTCTGCATTTGCTCACCCAATCTCACCAATCCTCTCAGTCCCAAGTGTCCAGCCTTATGCCATATCCAGCTGTCATTGTAGATAGATTTATTCCACGTTTCATCAGAGACCCTGAAGGAATTTTAAAGACTTTCCCTGTTTTTTTGTTTTGTTTTTGAAATTCCTTTTTATAGTGGGTTTGAGCTGATTCTCGCTGCCATGTTTATGCCCGTCAAGACACACTTGATAACCTTATGGAGACATATCAATACATAGGTTTTAAGATTCTTACTAGTCAGATCTATTCCTCTGCGGGAAATATGTGGTTTTGAGTCCCTTTCACTGAGGAAGGTGTAGGTCTTATCTATTCCATAGTAAGTTTTTGGAACGGTCCCTGTGATTATATCAAACTCTGGTTTTATGCATTACCCCACCTCTCTTTCTCCCTTAAGCATGCATACGAGTTTTTTTCTAAATGTGAGACACTGTTCTCTTTCCTAACTCAGTTCATATGTAGCCATGTTTACAGGATCTCCAAAAGTCATATCTTATGATAAGTTTCTTTTTCTGTGTGACTTATTTCACTTAGAATCATCGTACCTGAATCGACTCATTTTGCTGCTACTGGTCTTATGACATTGATTTCATGGATGAGGGATATTACATCTTTCGTATGTACCACAATTTTTTGAATCCATTTTATATTTCCTGGGATATTTAAGGTGTACCCAAGTTGAGGTTCTTGTCAGCAGTGCAGCCCTAAATTTTGGGGTGACTCTGTCTTATTGATTTTCAGTTTTCCCAAGATATATTCCCTAGACTGAAAGTGTCCTTGGCTCTGTAGCTCTGTTGTTTACTTGTTTTAGGGAACACAGTGCACTCCTCCAGAGAGGCAGTTGGCAATTTACATCCGGACCATCAGCATAAAAAGGCTCCGTGTTCTCCAGGCCCTGTCATGCCTTTCTGGTTTTTACACATTTTGTGGATGTCCCTTTTGACCGGTGGGAAGTGACACTTCTTTGTAGTGCAAATTTGCATTGCCTGCTTGCTTGCTTGGCCAAAAAGGGCGTATGCGTTTTCTCCTGAATATATTCAGGAGAAAACGCATACGCCCTTTTTGGCCAAGTGCATCATTGTCCAAGTTGTGCCTCTCTTCCTGTGCTTTAAAGGGGATTCCAACGTACCTCTTGAAATCTGTTTCCTGCTATTCGGCATCGCTTTCAAGTCCCCCTCGTTTCCTTCCCTCAACAGATTTATGGACGATAGATGTCCTGCATTACTCTGCCAGTTTGTGAATTGCTGTGCCCCTGAGCTCCATTTTACAACTCGATTTTTGTGAGCTGAACGCAAGTCCAAAATTTTGGTTCAGGATCTATACTGGTTCCCGGTGGGTGGCTGAGACTTTGGTTAATTCTTCTTCCTGCCGGGAAATTAGTATGAAATGTGTCTGTCCAAATGCCTAACAGCTACTCTCTCATTGATTCTTCCTCTTCCCTTTCATCCTCTGCCAAATTGACAACCTGTGCGAACCAGGAGGTTAAAGGGGCTGTCTCTCCTAGTTGGTTGATTGATAGTAAAGCAGTTGGAAAGTCAAACCAGAGCAGCAGTAGAGGGACTATTCGTTGAGTTTTAGAAACCTTTCATAATCACAGTGTGTCTATTCTCTAGGTTTCACGTACATGTTATAGCTATAGTAATATTCCCTTCAACATGAAGAGTTGGGACCCATGGAAGAGGTGGCATGCATTATTGCTTTAAAGGGACTGCCTTTCCTCACCCAATCTCACCAATTTTCTCAGTCCCAAGTGTCCAGCCTTATGCCACATCCAGCTGTCATTGTAGATAGGGTCTTTCCAGGTTTCCTCAGACACCCTGAAGGAATTGTAAAGAATTTCCCTGTTTTTTCGTTTTGCTTTTGAAATTCCTTTTTATAGTGGGTTTGAGCTGATTCTCGCTGCCATGTTTATGCCACTCTAGACACACTTGATTCCCTTATGGAGACATATCAATACATAGGTTTTAAGATTCTTACTAGTCAGATATATTCCTCTGTGGGAAATATGGGCTTTTGAGTCTCTTTCACTGAGGAAGGTGTCGGTCTTGTCAATTCCAAAGTTGGTTTTTGAAACGGTCCCTGTGCTTATATCAAACTCTGGTTTTATGCATCACCCCACCTCTCCTTCCCCTTTATGCGGGCATAAGAGTGTTTTCTAAATGTGAGACTCTGTTCTCTTTCCTAACTCAGTTCACGTGTAGCCATGTTTACAGGAACTTCATAAGTGATATCTTTTGATAAGTGTCTTTTTCTGTGTGACTAATTTCACTTAGAATCATCGTACCTGAATCCACTCACTTTGCTGCTACTGGTCTTATGACATTGATTTCATGGCTGAGGGATATTCCATTGTACGTAAGTACCACAATGTTTTGAACCATTTTTATATTTCCTGGGATATTTAAGGTGTACCCAAGTTGAGGTTCTTGTAGTCAGTGCAGCCCTAAATTTGGAGGTGGCTCTTTCTTATTGATTTTCAGTTTTTCCAAGGTATATTCCCTAGACTGGAAGTGCCCTTGTCTCTGTAGCTCTGTTGTTTACTTGTTTTAGGGAACACAATGCACTCCTCCATTGAGGCAGTTGGCAATTTACATCCCGCCCATCAGCATAACAAGGCTCCCAGTTCTCCAGGGCCTGTCTTGCCTTTCTGGTTTTTACACATTTTGTGGATGTCCCTTTTGACCGGTGGGAAGTGATACTTCTTTGTAGTGCAGATTTGCATTGCCCACTTGCTTGCTTGGCCAAAAAGGGCGTATGCGTTTTCTCCTGAATATATTCAGGAGAAAACGCATACGCCCTTTTTGGCCAAGTACACCATTGTCCAAGTTGTGCCCCTCTTCCTGTGCTTTACAGGCGATTCCAAGGTACCTCTTGAAATCTGTTTCCTGCTATTTTGCCTCGCTTTCAAGTCCGCCTCGTTGACTTCCCTCAAGAGATTTTTGGACGATAGTTGTCCTTTATCACTCTGCCAGTTTGTGAATTGCTGTGCCCCTGAGCTCCATTTCTCAACTCGTTTTTTGTGAGCTGAACGCAAGTCCAAAATTTTGGGTCATGTCCTATACTGGTTACCGGTGGGTGGCTGAGACTTTGGTTAATTCTTCTTCCTGCCAGGATATTAGAGTGACATGTGCCAGTCCAAATGCCTAACAGCTACTCTCTCATGGGTTCTCCCTCGTCCCTTCCATCCTCTGCCAAATTGGGAACCTGTGCAAACCAGGAGGTTAAAGGGCCTGTCTCTCCAAGTTGGGAGATTGATAGTAAGGCAGTTGGAAAGTCAAACTGGAGCACCAGGAGAGGGACTATTCGTTGAGTTTTAGAAACCTTTCGTATTCACAGTGTGTCCATTCTCTAGGTTTCCTGTACATGTTATAGCTGTAGTAATATTCCCTTGAACCTGGAGAGTTGGGACCCATGGAATGTGGGCCATGCATTATTGCTTGAAAGGGTCTGCATTTGCTCACCCAATCTCACCAATCCTCTCAGTCCCAAGTGTCCAGCCTTATGCCACATCCAGCTGTCATTGTAGATAGGGTCTTTCCAGGTTTCCTCAGACACCCTGAAGGAATTGTAAAGAATTTCCCTGTTTTTTGGTTTTGCTTTTGAAATTCCTTTTTATAGTGGGTTTGAGCTGATTCTCGCTGCCATGTTTATGCCACTCTAGACACACTTGATTCCCTTATGGAGTCATATCAATACATAGGTTTTAAGATTCTTACTAGTCAGATATATTCCTCTGCGGGAAATATGGGGTTTTGAGTCTCTTTCACTGAGGAAGGTGTAGGTCTTGTCTATTCCAAAGTTGGTTTTTGGAACGGTCCCTGTGCTTATATCAAACTCTGGTTTTATGCATCACCCCACCTCTCCATCCCCTTTATGAAGGCATAAGAGTGTTTTCTAAATGTGAGACTCTGTTCTCTTTCCTAATTCAGTTCACGTGTAGCCATGTTTACAGGATCTTCATAAGTGATATCTTATGATAAGTTCCTTTTTCTGTGTGACTTATTTCACTTAGAATCATCGTACCTGAATCCACTCACTTTGCTGCTACTGGTTTTATGACATTGATTTCATCGCTGAGGGATATTCCATCGTACGTAAGTACCACAATGTTTTGAACCATTTTTATATTTCCTGGGATATTTAAGGTGTACCCAAGTTGAGGTTCTTGTAGTCAGTGCAGCCCTAAATTTGGAGGTGGCTCTTTCTTATTGATTTTCAGTTTTCCCAAGGTATATTCGCTAGACTGGAAGTGGCCTTGGCTCTGTATCTCTGTTGTTTACTTGTTTTAGGGAACACAATGCACTCCTCCAGTGAGGCAGTTGGCAATTTACATCCCGCCCATCAGCATAACAAGGCTCCCTGTTCTCCAGGGCCTGTCTTGCCTTTCTGGTTTTTACACATTTTGTGGATGTCCCTTTTGACCGTTGGGAAGTGATACTTCCTTGTAGTGCAGATTTGCATTGCCCACTTGCTTGCTTGGCCAAAAAGGGCGTATGCGTTTTCTCCTGAATATATTCAGGAGAAAACGCATACGCCCTTTTTGGCCAAGTGCATCATTGTCGAAGTTGTGCCCCTCTTCCTGTGCTTTACAGGCGATTCCAACGTACCTCTTGAAATCTGTTTCCTGCTATTTTGCCTCGCTTTCAAGTCCGCCTCGTTGACTTCCCTCAACAGATTTTTGGACGATAGTTGTCCTTTATCACTCTGCCAGTTTGTGAATTGCTGTGCTCCTGAGCTGCATTTCTCAAGTCGTTTTTTGTGAGCTGAACGCAAGTCCAAAATTTTGGATCATGTCCTATACTGGTTCCCGGTGGGTGGCTGAGACTTTGGTTAATTCTTCTTCATGCCGGGAAATTAGAGTGACATGTGCCCGTCCAAATGCCTAACAGCTACTCTCTCATGGGTTCTCCCTCGTCCCTTCCATCCTCTGCCAAATTGGGAACCTGTGCAAACCAGGAGGTTAAAGGGGCTGTCTCTCCAAGTTGGGAGATTGATAGTAAGGCAGTTGGAAAGTCAAACTGGAGCACCAGGAGAGGGACTATTCGTTGAGTTTTAGAAACCTTTCGTATTCACAGTGTGTACATTCTCTAGGTTTCCTGTACATGTTAGAGCTGTAGTAATATTCCCTTCAACCTGGAGAGTTGGGACCCATGGTATGGGGGCCATTCATTATTGCTTGAAAGGGTCTGCATTTGCTCACCCAATCTCACCAATCCTCTCAGTCCCAAGTGTCCAGCCTTTTGCCACATCCAGCTGTCAGTGTAGATAGGGTCTTTCCAGGTTTCCTCAGACACCCTGAAGGAATTGTAAAGAATTTCCCTGTTTTTTTGTTTTGCTTTTGAAATTCCTTTTTATAGTGGGTTTGAGCTGATTCTCGCTGCCATGTTTATGCCACTCTAGACACACTTGATTCCCTTATGGAGACATATCAATACATAGGTTTTAAGATTCTTACTAGTCAGATATATTCCTCTGCGGGAAATATGGGGTTTTGAGTCTCTTTCCCTGAGGAAGGTGTAGGTCTTGTCTATTCCAAAGTGGGTTTTGGAACGGTCCCTGTGCTTATATCAAACTCTGGTTTTATGCATCACCCCACCTCTCCTTCCCCTTTAAGCAGGCATAAGAGTGTTTTCTAAATGTGAGACTCTGTTCTCTTTCCTAACTCAGTTCATGTTTAGCCATGTTTACAGGATCTTCATAAGTGATATCTTATGATAAGTTTCTTTTTCTGTGTGACTTATTTCACTTAGAATCATCGTACCTGAATCCACTCACTTTGCTGCTACTGGTCTTATGACATTGATTTCATGGCTGAGGGATATTCCATCGTACGTAAGTACAAAAATGTTTTGAAACATTTTTATATTTCCTGGGATATTTAATGTGTACCGAAGTTGAGGTTCTTGTAGTCAGTGCAACCATAAATTTGGAGGTGGCTCTTTCTTATTGATTTTCAGTTTTGCAAAGGTATATTCCCTAGACTGGAAGTGGCATTGGCTCTGTAGCTCTGTTGTTTTCTTGTTTTAGGGAACACAATGCACTCCTCTAGTGAGGCAGTTGGCAATTTACATCCAACCCATCAGCTTAACAAGGCTCCCTGTTCTCCAGGGCCTGTCTTGCCTTTCTGGTTTTTACACATTTTGTGGATGTCCCTTTTGACCGGTGGGAAGTGATACTTCTTTGTAGTTCAGATTTGCATTGCCCGCTTGCTTGCTTGGCCAAAAGGGCGTATGCGTTTTCTCCTGAATATATTCAGGAGAAAACGCATACGCCCTTTTTGGCCAAGTGCATCATTGTCGAATTTGTGCCCCTCTTCCTGGGCTTTACAGGCGATTCCAAGGTACCTCTTGAAATCTGTTTCCTGCTATTTTGCCTCGCTTTCAAGTCCGCCTCGTTGACTTCCCTCAACAGATTTTTGGACGATAGTTGTCCTTTATCACTCTGCCAGTTTGTGAATTGCTGTGTCCCTGAGCTCCATTTCTCAACTCGTTTTTTGTGAGCTGAACTCAAGTCCAAAATTTTGGATCATGTCCTATACTGGTTCCCGGTGGGTGGCTGAGACTTTGGTTAATTCTTCTTCCTGCCGGGAAATTAGAGTGACATGTGCCCGTCCAAATGCCTAACAGCTACTCTCTCATGGGTTCTCCCTCGTCCCTTCCATTCTCTGCCAAATTGGGAATCTGTGCAAACCAGGAGGTTAAAGGGGCTGTCTCTCCAAGTTGGGAGATTGATAGTAAGGCAGTTGGAAAGTCAAACTGGAGCACCAGGAGAGGGACTATTCGTTGAGTTTTAGAAACCTTTCGTATTCACAGTGTGTACATTCTCTAGGTTTCCTGTACATGTTATAGCTGAAGTAATAGTCCCTTCAACCTGGAGAGGTGGGAACCATGGAATGTGGGCCATGCATTATTGCTTGAAAGGGTCTGCATTTGCTCACCCAATCTCACCAATCCTCTCAGTCCCAAGTGTCCAGCCTTATGCCACATCCAGCTGTCATTGTAGATAGGGTCTTTCCATGTTTCCTCAGACACCCTGAAGGAATTGTAAAGAATTTCCCTTTTTTTGGTTATGCTTTTGAAATTCCTTTTTATAGTGGGTTTGAGCTGATTCTCGCTGCCATGTTTATGCCACTCTAGACACACTTGATTCCCTTATGGAGACATATCAATACATAGGTTTTAAGATTCTTACTAGTCAGATATATTCCTCTGTGGGAAATATGGGGATTTGAGTCTCTTTCACTGAGGAAGGTGTAGGTCTTGTCTATTCCAAAGTTGGTTTTTGGAACGGTCCCTGTGCTTATATCAAACTCTGGTTTTATGCATCACCCCACCTCTCCTTCCCCTTCATGCAGGCATAAGAGTGTTTTCTACATGTGAGACTCTGTTCTCTTTCCTAACTCAGTTCATGTGTAGCCATGTTTACAGGATCTTCATAAGTGATATCTTATGATAAGTTTCATTTTCTGTGTGACATATTTCACTTAGAATCATCGTACCTGAATCCACTCATTTTGGTGCAACTGGTCTTATGACATTGATTTCATGGCTGAGGGATATTCCATCGTACGTAAGTACCACAATGTTTTGAACCATTTTTATATTTCCTGGGATATTTAAGGTGTACCCAAGTTGAGGTTCTTGTAGTCAGTGCAGCCCTAAATTCGGAGGTTGCCCTTTCTTATTGATTTTCAGTTTTCCCAAGGTATATTCCCTAGACTGGAAGTGGCCTTGGCTCTGTAGCTCTGTTGTTTCCTTGTTTTAGGGAACACAATGCACTCCTCCTGTGAGGCAGTGGGCAATTTACATCCCACCCATCAGCATAACAAGGCTCCCTGTTCTCCAGGGCCTGTCTTGCCTTTCTGATTTTTACACGTTTTGTGGATGTCCCTTTTGACCGGTGGGAAGTGATACTTCTTTGTAGTGCAGATTTGCATTGCCCGCTTGCTTGCTTGGCCAAAAAGGGCGTATGCGTTTTCTCCTGAATATATTCAGGAGAAAACGCATACGCCCTTTTTGGCCAAGTGCATCATTGTCCAAGTTGTGCCCCTCTTCCTGTGCTTTACAGCCGATTCCAACGTACCTCTTGAAATCTGTATCCTGCTATTTTGCCTCGCTTTCAAGTCCACCTCGTTGACTTCCCTCAAGAGATTTTTGCACGATAGTTGTCCTTTATCACTCTGCCAGTTTGTGAATTGCTGTGCCCCTGAGCTCCATTTCTCAACTCGTTTTTTGGGAGCTGAACGCAAGTCCAAAATTTTGGATCATGTCCTATACTGGTTCCCGGTGGGTGGCTGAGACTTTGGTTAATTCTTCTTCCTGCCGGGAAATTAGAGTGAAATGTGCCCGTCCAAATGCCTAACAGCTACTCTCTCATGGGTTCTCCCTCGTCCCTTCCATCCTCTGCCAAATTGGGAACCTGTGCACACCAGGAGGTTAAAGGGCCTGTCTCTCCAAGTTGGGAGATTGATAGTAAGGCAGTTGGAAAGTCAAACTGGAGCACCAGGAGAGGGACTATTCGTTGAGTTTTAGAAACCTTTCGTATTCACAGTGTGTCCATTCTCTAGGTTTCCTGTACATGTTATAGCTGTAGTAATATTCCCTTGAACCTGGAGAGTTGGGACCCAAGGAATGGGGGCCATGCATTATTGCTTGAAATGGTCTGCATTTGCTCACCCAATCTCACCAATCCTCTCAGTCCCAAGTGTCCAGCCTTATGCCACATCCAGCTGTCATTGTAGATAGGGTCTTTCCAGGTTTCCTCAGACACCCTGAAGGAATTGTAAAGAATTTCCCTGTTTTTTGGTTTTGCTTTTGAAATTCCTTTTTATAGTGGGTTTGAGCTGATTCTCGCTGCCATGTTTATGCCACTCTAGACACACTTGATTCCCTTATGGAGACATATCAATACATAGGTTTTAAGATTCTTACTAGTCAGATATATTCCTCTGTGGGAAATATGGGGTTTTGAGTCTCTTTCACTGAGGAAGGTGTAGGTCTTGTCTATTCCAAAGTTGGTTTTAGAAACGGTCCCTGTGCTTATATCAAACTCTGGTTTTATGCATCACCCCACCTCTCCTTCCCCTTTATGCAGGCATAAGAGTGTTTTCTAAATGTGAGACTCTGTTCTCTTTCCTAACTCAGTTCACGTGTAGCCATGTTTACAGAATCTTCATAAGTGATATCTTATGATAAGTTTCTTTTTCTGTGTGACTTATTTCACTTAGAATCATCGTACCTGAATCCACTCACTTTGCTGCTACTGGTCTTATGGCATTGATTTCATCGCTGAGGGATATTCCATCGTACGTAAGTACCACAATGTTTTGAACCATTTTTATATTTCCTGGTATATTTAAGGTGTACCCAAGTTGAGGTTCTTGTAGTCAGTGCAGCCCTAAATTTGGAGGTGGCTCTTTCTTATTGATTTTCAGTTTTCCCAAGGTATATTCCCTAGACTGGAAGTGGCCTTGGCTCTGTAGCTCTGTTGTTTACTTGTTTTAGGGAACACAATGCACTCCTCCAGTGAGGCAGTTGGCAATTTACATCCCGCCCATCAGCATAACAAGGCTCCCTGTTCTCCAGGGCCTGTCTTGCCTTTCTGGTTTTTACACATTTTGTGGATGTCCCTTTTGACCGGTGGGATGTGATACTTCTTTGTAGTGCATATTTGCATTGCCCGCTTGCTTGCTTGGCCAAAAAGGGCGTATGCGTTTTCTCCTGAATATATTCAGGAGAAAACGCATACGCCCTTTTTGGCCAAGTGCACCATTGTCCAAGTTGTGCCCCTCTTCCTGTGCTTTACAGGCGATTCCAAGGTACCTCTTGAAATCTGTTTCCTGCTATTTTGCCTCGCTTTCAAGTCCGCCTCGTTGACTTCCCTCAACAGATTTTTGGACGATAGTTGTCCTTTATCACTCTGCCAGTTTGTGAATTGCTGTGCCCCTGAGCTCCATTTCTCAACTCGTTTTTTGTGAGCTGAACGCAAGTCCAAAATTTTGGATCCTGTCCTATACTGGTTCCCGGTGGGTGGCTGAGACTTTGGTTAATTCTTCTTCCTGCCGGGAAATTAGAGTGACATGTGCCCGTCCAAATGCCTAACAGCTACTCTCTCATGGGTTCTCCCTCGTCCCTTCCATCCTCTGCCAAATTGGGAACCTGTGCAAACCAGGAGGTTAAAGGGCCTGTCTCTCCAAGTTGGGAGATTGATAGTAAGGCAGTTGGAAAGTCAAACTGGAGCACCAGGAGAGGGACTATTCGTTGAGTTTTAGAAACCTTTCGTATTCACAGTGTGTCCATTCTCTAGGTTTCCTGTACATGTTATAGCTGTAGTAATATTCCCTTGAACCTGGAGAGTTGGGACCCATGGAATGGGGGCCATGCATTATTGCTTGAAAGGGTCTGCATTTGCTCACCCAATCTCACCAATCCTCTCAGTCCCAAGTGTCCAGCCTTATGCCACATCCAGCTGTCATTGTAGATAGGGTCTTTCCAGGTTTCCTCAGACACCCTGAAGGAATTGTAAAGAATTTCCGTGTTTTTTCGTTTTGCTTTTGAAATTCCTTTTTATAGTGGGTTTGAGCTGATTCTCGCTGCCATGTTTATGCCACTCTAGACACACTTGATTCCCTTATGGAGTCATATCAATACATAGGTTTTAAGATTCTTACTAGTCAGATATATTCCTCTGCGGGAAATATGGGGTTTTGAGTCTCTTTCACTGAGGAAGGTGTAGGTCTTTTCTATTCCAAAGTTGGTTTTTGGAACGGTCCCTGTGCTTATATCAAACTCTGGTTTTATGCATCACCCCACCTCTCCATCCCCTTTATGCAGGCATAAGAGTGTTTTCTAAATGTGAGACTCTGTTCTTTTTTCCTAACTCAGTTCACGTGTAGCCATGTTTACAGGATCTTCATAAGTGATATCTTATGATAAGTTCCTTTTTCTGTGTGACTTATTTCACTTAGAATCATCGTACCTGAATCCACTCACTTTGCTGCTACTGGTCTTATGACATTGATTTCATCGCTGAGGGATATTCCATCATACGTAAGTACCACAATGTTTTGAACCATTTTTATATTTCCTGGGATATTTAAGTTGTACCCAAGTTGAGGTTCTTGTAGTCAGTGCAGCTCTAAATTTGGAGGTGGCTCTTTCTTATTGATTTTCAGTTTTCCCAAGGTATATTCCCTAGACTGGAAGTGGCCTTGGCTCTGTAGCTCTGTTGTTTACTTGTTTTAGGGAACACAATGCACTCCTCCAGTGAGGCAGTTGGCAATTTACATCCCGCCCATCAGCATGACAAGGCTCCCTGTTCTCCAGGGCCGGTCTTGCCTTTCTGGTTTTTACACATTTTGTGGATGTCCCTTTTGACCGGTGGGAAGTGATACTTCTTTGTAGTGCAGATTTGCATTGCCCGCTTGCTTGCTTGGCCAAAAAGGGTGTATGCGTTTTCTCCTGAATATATTCAGGGAAAAACGCATACGCCCTTTTTGGCCAAGTGCATCATTATCGAACTTGTGCCCCTCTTCTTGGGCTTTACAGGCGATTCCAACGTACCTCTTTAAATCTGTTTCCTGCTATTCTGCATCGCATTAAAGTCCGCCTCGTTGCCTTCCCTCAACAGATTTTTGGACGATAGTTCTGTTTTATTACTCTGCCAGTTTGTGAATTGCTGTGCCCCTGAGCTCCATTTTTCAACTCGTTTTTAGTGAGCTGAACGCAAGTCCAAAATTTTGGTTCAGGACCTATACTGGTTCCCGGTGGGTGGCTGAGACTTTGGTTAATTCTTCTTCCTACCGGTATATTAGAGTGACACGTGCCCGTCCAAATGCCTAACAGCTACTCTCTCATTGGTTCTCCCTCTTCCCTTTCATCCTCTGCCAAATTGGCAACTTGTTCGAACCAGGAGGTAAATGGCGCTGTGTCTCCAAGTTTGGAGATTGATAGTAAAGCAGTTGGAAAGTCAAACCAGAGCACCAGGAGTGGGACTATTCATTGAGATTTAGAAACATTTCATATTCACAGTGTGTCCATTCTCTAGGTTTCCTGTTCCAGTTCTTGCTGTATTAATATTCCCTTCAACCTCGAGAGTTGGGACCCATGGAATGGGGGCCACGCATTCTTGCTTTAATGGGTCTGCATTTGCTCACCCAATCTCACCAATCCTCTCAGTCCCAAGTGTCCAGCCTTATGCCATATCCAGCTGTCATTGTAGATAGGTTCATTCCACGTTTCATCAGAGACCCTGAAGGAATTGTAAAGACTTTCCCTGTTTTTTTGTTTTGTTTTTGAAATTCCTTTTTATAGTGGGTTTGAGCTGATTCTCGCTGCCATGTTTATGCCAGTCAAGACACACTTGATAACCTTATGGAGACATATCAATACATAGGTTTTAAGATTCTTACTAGTCAGATCTATTCCTCTGCGGGAAATATGTGGTTTTGAGTCCCTTTCACTGAGGAAGGTGTAGGTCTTATCTATTCCATAGTAAGTTTTTGGAACGGTCCCTGTGATTATATCAAACTCTAGTTTTATGCATTACCCCACCTCTCTTTCTCCCTTAAGCATGCATACGAGTTTTTTTCTAAATGTGAGACACTGTTCTCTTTCCTAACTCAGTTCATATGTAGCCATGTTTACAGGATCTCCAAAAGTCATATCTTATGATAAGTTTCTTTTTCTGTGTGACTTATTTCACTTAGAATCATCGTACCTGAATCGACTCATTTTGCTGCTACTGGTCTTATGACATTGATTTCATGGATGAGGGATATTACATCTTTCGTATGTACCACAATTTTTTGAATCCATTTTATATTTCCTGGGATATTTAAGGTGTACCCAAGTTGAGATTCTTGTAAGCAGTGCAGCCCTAAATATTGGGGTGACTCTGTCTTATTGATTTTCAGTTTTCCCAAGATATATTCCCTAGACTGAAAGTGCCCTTGGCTCTGTAGCTCTGTTGTTTACTTGTTTTAGGGAACACAGTGCACTCCTCCAGAGAGGCAGTTGGCAATTTACATCCGGACCATCAGCATAAAAAGGCTCCGTGTTCTCCAGGCCCTGTCATGCCTTTCTGGTTTTTACACATTTTGTGGATGTCCCTTTTGACCGGTGGGAAGTGACACTTCTTTGTAGTGCAAATTTGCATTGCCCGCTTGCTTGCTTGGCCAAAAAGGGCGTATGCGTTTTCTCCTGAATATATTCAGGAGAAAACGCATACGCCCTTTTTGGCCAAGTGCATCATTGTCCATGTTGTGCCTCTCTTCCTGTGCTTTAAAGGCGATTCCAACGTACCTCTTGAAATCTGTTTCCTGCTATTCGGCATCGCTTTCAAGTCCGCCTCGTTTCCTTCCCTCAACAGATTTATGGACGATAGATGTCCTGTATTACTCTGCCAGTTTGTGAATTGCTGTGCCCCTGAGCTCCATTTTGCAACTCGATTTTTGTGAGCTGAACGCAATTCCAAAATTTTGGTTCAGGATCTATACTGGTTCCCGGTGGGTGTCTGAGACTTTGGTTAATTCTTTTTCCTGCCGCGAAATTAGTATGAAATGTGCCTGTCCAAATGCCTAACAGCTACTCTCTCATTGTTTCTTCCTCTTCCCTTTCATCCTCTGCCAAATTGACAACCTGTGCGAACCAGGAGGTTAAAGGGGCTGTCTCTCCTAGTTGGTTGATTGATAGTAAAGCAGTTGGAAAGTCAAACCAGAGCAGCAGTAGAGGGACAATTCGTTGAGTTTTAGAAACCTTTCATAATCACAGTGTGTCTATTCTCTAGGTTTCACGTACATGTTATAGCTGTAGTAATATTCCCTTCAACATGAAGAGTTGGGACCCATGGAAGAGGTGGCATGCATTATTGCTTTAAAGGGACTGCCTTTGCTCACCCAATCTCACCAATTTTCTCAGTCCCAAGTGTCCAGCCTTATGCTACATCCAGCTGTCATTGTAGATAGGGTCATTCCAGGTTTCATCAGAGACCCCGAAGGAATTTTAAAGAATTACCCGGTTTTTTTGTTTTGTTTTTGTAATTCCTTTTTATTGTGTGTTTGAGCTGATTCTCGCTGCCATGTTTATGCCATTCTAGAGTCAGTAGATTCCTTTATGGATACATATCAATAAATAAGTTTTATGATTCTTACTCGTGAGAAATATTCATCTGTGGGAAATATGGGGTTTTGAGTCCCTTTCACTGAGGAAGGTGTAGGTCGTGTCTATTCCATAGTTGGTTTTTGGAATGGTACCTGTGCTTATATCAAACTCTGGTTTTATGCATCACCACACCTCTCCTTCCCCCTTAAGAAGGCATAAGAGTATTTTCTAAATGTGAGACTCTGTTCTCTTTCCTAACTCAGTTCATGTGTAGCCATGTTTACAGGATCTTCATAAGTGATATCTTATGATAAGTTTCATTTTCTGTGTGACATATTTCACTTAGAATCATCGTACCTGAATCCACTCATTTTGGTGCAACTGGTCTTATGACATTGATTTCATGGCTGAGGGATATTCCATCGTACGTAAGTACCACAATTTTTTGAACCAATTTTATATTTCCTAGGATATTTAAGGTGTACCCATGTTGAGGTTCTTGTAAGCAGTGCAGCCCTAAATTTTGGGGTGGCTCTGTCTTCTTGATTTTCAGTTTTCCCAAGGTATATTCCCTAGACTGGAAGCGCACTTGGCTGTGTAGCTCTGTTGTTTACTTGTTTTAGGGAACACAATGCACTCTTCCAGAGAGGCAGTTGGCAATTTACATCCCGCCCATCAGCATAACAAGGCTCCTTGTTCTCCAGGGTCTGTCTTGCCTTTCAGGTTTTTACACATTTTGTGGATGTCCCTTTTGACCGTTGGGATGTGATACTTCTTTGTAGTGCAGATTTGCATTGCCCGCTTGCTTGCTTGGCCAAAAAGGGCGTATGCGTTTTCTCCTGAATATATTCAGGAGAAAACGCATACGCCCTTTTTGGCCAAGTGCATCATTGTCCAAGTTGTGCCCCTCTTCCTGTGCTTTAAAGGAGATTCCAACGTACCTCTTGAAATCTGTTTCCTGCCATTCTGGCTCACATTCAAGTCCGCCTCGTTGCCTTCCCTCAACAGATTTTTGGACGATAGTTGTCCTTTATTACTCTGCCAGTTTGTGAATTGCTGTGCCCCTGAGCTCCATTTCTCAACTCGTTTTTTGTGAGCTGAACGCAAGTCCAAAATTTTGGATCATGTCCTATACTGGTTCCCGGTGGGTGGCTGAGACTTTGGTTAATTCTTCTTCCTGCCGGGAAATTAGAGTGACATGAGACCGTCCAAATGCCTAACAGCTACTCTCTCATGGGTTCTCCCTCGTCCCTTCCATCCTCTGCCAAATTGGGAACCTGTGCAAACCAGGAGGTTAAAGGGCCTGTCTCTCCAAGTTGGGAGATTGATAGTAAGGCAGTTGGAAAGTCAAACTGGAGCACCAGGAGAGGGACTATTCGTTGAGTTTTAGAAACCTTTCGTATTCACAGTGTGTCCATTCTCTAGGTTTCCTGTACATGTTATAGCTGTAGTAATATTCCCTTGAACATGGACAGTTGGGACCCATGGAATGGGGGCCATGCATTATTGCTTGAAAGGGTCTGCATTTGCTCACCCAATCTCACCAATCCTCTCAGTCCCAAGTGTCCAGCCTTATGCCACATCCAGCTGTCATTGTAGATAGGGTCTTTCCAGGTTTCCTCAGACACCCTGAAGGAACTGTAAAGAATTTCCCTGTTTTTTGGTTTTGCTTTTGAAATTCCTTTTTATAGTGGGTTTGAGCTGATTCTCGCTGCCATGTTTATGCCACTCTAGACACACTTGATTCCCTTATGGAGTCATATCAATACATAGGTTTTAAGATTCTTACTAGTCAGATATATTCCTCTGCGGGAAATATGGGGTTTTGAGTCTCTTTCACTGAGGAAGGTGTCGGTCTTGTCTATTCCAAAGTTGGTTTTTGGAACGGTCCCTGTGCTTATATCAAACTCTGGTTTTATGCATCACCCCACCTCTCCATCCCCTTTATGCAGGCATAAGAGTGTTTTCTAAATGTGAGACTCTGTTCTCTTTCCTAACTCAGTTCACGTGTAGCCATGTTTACAGGATCTTCATAAGTGATATCTTATGATAAGTTTCTTTTTCTGTGTGACTTATTTCACTTAGAATCATCGTACCTGAATCCACTCACTTTGCTGCTACTGGTCTTATGACATTGATTTCATGGCTGAGGGATATTCCATCGTACGTAAGTACCACAATGTTTTGAACCATTTTTATATTTCCTGGGATATTTAAGGTGTACCCAAGTTGAGGTTCTTGTAGCCAGTGCAGCCCTAAATTTGGAGGTGGCTCTTTCTTATTGATTTTCAGTTTTCCCCAGGTATATTCCCTAGACTGGAAGTGGCCTTGGCTCTGTAGCTCTGTTGTTTACTTGTTTTAGGGAACACAATGCACTCCTCCAGTGAGGCAGTTGGCAGTTTACATCCCGCCCATCAGCATAATAAGGCTCCCAGTTCTCCAGGGCCTGTCTTGCCTTTCTGGTTTTTACACATTTTGTGGATGTCCCTTTTGACCGGTGGGAAGTGATACTTCTTTGTAGTGCAGATTTGCATTGCCCAATTGCTTGCTTGGCCAAAAAGGGCGTATGCGTTTTCTCCTGAATATATTCAGGAGAAAAAGCATACGCCCTTTTAGGCCAAGTGCACCATTGTCCAAGTTGTGCCCCTCTTCCTGTGCTTTACAGGCGATTCCAAGGTACCTCTTGAAATCTGTTTCCTGCTATTTTGCCTCGCTTTCAAGTCCGCCTCGTTGACTTCCCTCAACAGATTTTTGGACGATAGTTGTCCTTTATCACTCTGCCAGTTTGTGAATTGCTGTGCCCCTGAGCTCCATTTCTCAACTCGTTTTTTGTGAGCTGAACGCAAGTCCAAAATTTTGGATCATGTCCTATACTGGTTCCCGGTGGGTGGCTGAGACTTTGGTTAATTCTTCTTCCTGCCGGGAAATTAGAGTGACATGTGCCCGTCCAAATGCCTAACAGCTACTCTCTCATGGGTTCTCCCTCGTCCCTTCCATCCTCTGCCAAATTGGGAACCTGTGCAAACCAGGAGGTTAAAGGGCCTGTCTCTCCAAGTTGGGAGATTGATAGTAAGGCAGTTGGAAAGTCAAACTGGAGCACCAGGAGAGGGACTATTCGTTGAGTTTTAGAAACCTTTCGTATTCACAGTGTGTCCATTCTCTAGGTTTCCTGTACATGTTATAGCTGTAGTAATATTCCCTTGAACCTGGAGAGTTGGGACCCATGGAATGGGGGCCATGCATTATTGCTTGAAAGGGTCTGCATTTGCTCACCCAATCTCACCAATCCTCTCAGTCCCAAGTGTCCAGCCTTATGCCACATCCAGCTATCATTGTAGATAGGGTCTTTCCAGGTTTCCTCAGACACCCTGAAGGAATTGTAAAGAATTTCCCTGTTTTTTGGTTTTGCTTTTGAAATTCCTTTTTATAGTGGGTTTGAGCTGATTCTCGCTGCCATGTTTATGCCACTCTAGACACACTTGATTCCCTTATGGAGACATATCAATACATAGGTTTTAAGATTCTTACTAGTCAGATATATTCCTCTGTGGGAAATATGGGGTTTTGAGTCTCTTTCACTGAGGAAGGTGTCGGTCTTGTCAATTCCAAAGTTGGTTTTTGAAACGGTCCCTGTGCTTATATCAAACTCTGGTTTTATGCATCACCCCACCTCTCCTTCCCCTTTATGCAGGCATAAGAGTGTTTTCTAAATGTGAGACTCTGTTCTCTTTCTTAACTCAGTTCACGTGTAGCCATGTTTACAGGATCTTCCTAAGTGATATCTTATGATAAGTTTCTTTTTCTGTGTGACTTATTTCACTTAGAATCATCGTACCTGAATCCACTCACTTTGCTGCTACTGGTCTTATGACATTGATTTCATGGCTGAGGGATATTCCATCGTACGTAAGTACCACAATGTTTTGAACCATTTTTAAATTTCCTGTGATATTTAAGGTGTACCCAAGTTGAGGTTCTTGTAGCCAGTGCAGCCCTAAATTTGGAGGTGGCTCTTTCTTATTGATTTTCAGTTTTCCCCAGGTATATTCCCTAGACTGGAAGTGGCCTTGGCTCTGTAGCTCTGTTCTTTACTTGTTTTAGGGAACACAATGCACTCCTCCAGTGAGGCAGTTGGCAATTGACATCCCGCCCATCAGCATAACAAGGCTCCCAGTTCTCCAGGGCCTGTCTTGCCTTTCTGGTTTTTACACATTTTGTGGATGTCCCTTTTGACCGGTGGGAAGTGATACTTCTTTGTAGTGCAGATTTGCATTGCCCACTTGCTTGCTTGGCCAAAAAGGGCGTATGCGTTTTCTCCTGAATATATTCAGGAGAAAACGCATACGCCCTTTTTGGCCAAGTGCACCATTGTCCAAGTTGTGCCCCTCTTCCTGTGCTTTACAGGCGATTCCAAGGTACCTCTTGAAATCTGTTTCCTGCTATTTTGCCTCGCTTTCAAGTCCGCCTCGTTGACTTCCCTCAACAGATTTTTGGACGATAGTTGTCCTTTATCACTCTGCCTGTTTGTGAATTGCTGTGCCCCTGAGCTCCATTTCTCAACTCGTTTTTTGTGAGCTGAACGCAAGTCCAAAATTTTCGATCATGCCCTATACTGGTTCCCGGTGGGTGGCTGAGACTTTGGTTAATTCTTCTTCCTGCCGGGAAATTAGAGTGACATGTGCCCATCCAAATGCCTAACAGCTACTCTCTCATGGGTTCTCCCTCGTCCCTTCCATCCTCTGCCAAATTGGGAACCTGTGCAAACCAGGAGGTTAAAGGGCCTGTCTCTCCAAGTTGGGAGATTGATAGTAAGGCAGTTGGAAAGTCAAACTGGAGCACCAGGAGAGGGACTATTCGTTGAGTTTTAGAAACCTTTCGTATTCACAGTGTGTCCATTCTCTAGGTTTCCTGTACATGTTATAGCTGTAGTAATATTCCCTTGAACCTGGAGAGTTGGGACCCATGGAATGGGGGCCATGCATTATTGCTTGAAAGGGTCTGCATTTGCTCACCCAATCTAACCAATCCTCTCAGTCCCAAGTGTCCAGCCTTATGCCACATCCAGCTGTCATTGTAGATAGGGTCTTTCCAGGTTTCCTCAGACACCCTGAAGGAATTGTAAAGAATTTCCCTGTTTTTTGGTTTTGCTTTTGAAATTCCTTTTTATAGTGGGTTTGAGCTGATTCTCGCTGCCATGTTTATGCCACTCTAGACACACTTGATTCCCTTATGGAGACATATCAATACATAGGTTTTAAGATTCTTACTAGTCAGATATATTCCTCTGTGGGAAATATGGGGTTTTGAGTCTCTTTCACTGAGGAAGGTGTCGGTCTTGTCAATTCCAAAGTTGGTTTTTGAAACGGTCCCTGTGCTTATATCAAACTCTGGTTTTATGCATCACCCCACCTCTCCTTCCCCTTTATGCAGGCATAAGAGTGTTTTCTAAATGTGAGACTCTGTTCTCTTTCCTAACTCAGTTCACGTGTAGCCATGTTTACAGGATCTTCATAAGTGATATCTTATGATAAGTTCCTTTTTCTGTGTGACTTATTTCACTTCGAATCATCGTACCTGAATCCACACACTTTGCTGCTACTGGTTTTATGACATTGATTTCATCGCTAAGGGATATTCCATCGTACGTAAGTACCACAATGTTTTGAACCATTTTTATATTTCCTGGGATATTTAAGGTGTACCCAAGTTGAGGTTCCTGTAGCCAGTGCAGCCCTAAATTTGGAGGTGGCTCTTTCTTATTGATTTTCAGTTTTCCCAAGGTATATTCCCTAGACTGGAAGTGGCCTTGGCTCTGTAGCTCTGTTGTTTACTTGTTTTAGGGAACACAATGCACTCCTCCAGTGAGGCAGTTGGCAATTTACATCCCGCCCATCAGCATAACAAGGCTCCCAGGTCTCCAGGGCCTGTCTTGCCTTTCTGGTTTTTACACATTTTGTGGATGTCCCTTTTGACCGGTGGGAAGTGATACTTCTTTGTAGTGCAGATTTGCATTGCCCGCTTGCTTGCTTGGCCAAAAAGGGCGTATGCGTTTTCTCCTGAATATATTCAGGAGAAAACGCATACGCCCTTTTTGGCCAAGTGCAGCATTGTCCAAGTTGTGCCCCTATTCCTGTGCTTTACAGGCGATTCCAAGGTACCTCTTGAAATCTGTTTCCTGCTATTTTGCCTCGCTTTCAAGACCGCCTCGTTGACTTCCCTCAACAGATTTTTGGACGATAGTTGTCCTTTATCACTCTGCCAGTTTGTGAATTGCTGTGCCCCTGAGCTCCATTTCTCAACTCGTTTTTTGTGTGCAGAACGCAAGTCCAAAATTTTGGATCATGTCCTATACTGGTTCCCGGTGGGTGGCTGAGACTTTGGTTAATTCTTCTTCCTGCCGGGAAATTAGAGTGACATGTGCCCATCCAAATGCCTAACAGCTACTCTCTCATGGGTTCTCCCTCGTCCCTTCCATCCTCTGCCAAATTGGGAAACTGTGCAAACCAGGAGGTTAAAGGGCCTGTCTCTCCAAGTTGGGAGATTGATAGTAAGGCAGTTGGAAAGTCAAACTGGAGCACCAGGAGAGGGACTATTCGTTGAGTTTTAGAAACCTTTCGTATTCACAGTGTGTCCATTCTCTAGGTTTCCTGTACATGTTATAGCTGTAGTAATATTCCCTTGAACCTGGAGAGTTGGGACCCATGGAATGGGGGCCATGCATTATTGCTTGAAAGGGTCTGCATTTGCTCACCCAATCTCACCAATCCTCTCAGTCCCAAGTGTCCAGCCTTATGCCACATCCAGCTGTCATTGTAGATAGGGTCTTTCCAGGTTTCCTCAGACACCCTGAAGGAATTGTAAAGAATTTCCCTGTTTTTTGGTTTTGCTTTTGAAATTCCTTTTTATATTGGGTTTGAGCTGATTCTCGCTGCCATGTTTATGCCACTCTAGACACATTTGATTCCCTTATGGAGTCATATCAATACATAGGTTTTAAGATTCTTACTAGTCAGATATATTCCTCTGCGGGAAATATGGGGTTTTGAGTCTCTTTCACTGAGGAAGGTGTAGGTCTTGTCTATTCCATAGTAGGTTTTTTTTAATGGTACCTGTGCTTATATCGAACTCTGGTTTTATGCATCACCCCACCTCTCCTTCCCCCTTAAGCAGGCATAAGAGTGTTTTCTAAATGTGAGACTCTGTTCTCTTTCCTAACTCAGTTCACGTGTAGCCATGTTTATAGGATCTTCATAAGTGATATCTTATGATAAGTTTCTTTTTCTGTGTGACTTATTTCACTTAGAATCATCGTACCTGAATCCACTCACTTTGCTGCTACTGGTCTTATGACATTGATTTCATGGCTGAGGGATATTCCATCGTACGTAAGTACCACAATGTTTTGAACCATTTTTATATTTCCTGGGATATTTAAGGTGTACCCAAGTTGAGGTTCTTGTAGCCAGTGCAGCCCTAAATTTGGAGGTGGCTCTTTCTTATTGATTTTCAGTTTTCCCCAGGTATATTCCCTAGACTGGAAGTGGCCTTGGCTCTGTAGCTCTGTTGTTTACTTGTTTTAGGGAACACAATGCACTCCTCCAGTGAGGCAGTTGGCAGTTTACATCCCGCCCATCAGCATAACAAGGCTCCCAGTTCTCCAGGGCCTGTCTTGCCTTTCTGGTTTTTACACATTTTGTGGATGTCCCTTTTGACCGGTGGGAAGTGATACTTCTTTGTAGTGCAGATTTGCATTGCCCACTTGCTTGCTTGGCCAAAAAGGGCGTATGCGTTTTCTCCTGAATATATTCAGGAGAAAACGCATACGCCCTTTTTGGCCAAGTGCACCATTGTCCAAGTTGTGCCCCTCTTCCTGTGCTTTACAGGCGATTCCAAGGTACCTCTTGAAATCTGTTTCCTGCTATTTTGCCTCGCTTTCAAGTCTGCCTCGTTGACTTCCCTCAACAGATTTTTGGACGATAGTTGTCCTTTATCACTCTGCCAGTTTGTGAATTGCTGTGCCCCTGAGCTCCATTTCTCAACTCGTTTTTTGTGAGCTGAACGCAAGTCCAAAATTTTGGATCATGTCCTATACTGGTTCCCGGTGGGTGGCTGAGACTTTGGTTAATTCTTCTTCCTGCCGGGAAATTAGAGTGACATGTGCCCGTCCAAATGCCTAACAGCTACTCTCTCATGGGTTCTCCCTCGTCCCTTCCATCCTCTGCCAAATTGGGAACCTGTGCAAACCAGGAGGTTAAAGGGCCTGTCTCTCCAAGTTGGGAGATTGATAGTAAGGCAGTTGGAAAGTCAAACTGGAGCACCAGGAGAGGGACTATTCGTTGAGTTTTAGAAACCTTTCGTATTCACAGTGTGTCCATTCTCTAGGTTTCCTGTACATGTTATAGCTGTAGTAATATTCCCTTGAACCTGGAGAGTTGGGACCCATGGAATGGGGGCCATGCATTATTGCTTGAAAGGGTCTGCATTTGCTCACCCAATCTCACGAATCCTCTCAGTCCCAAGTGTCCAGCCTTATGCCACATCCAGCTGTCATTGTAGATAGGGTCTTTCCAGGTTTCCTCAGACACCCTGAAGGAATTGTAAAGAATTTCCCTGTTTTTTGGTTTTGCTTTTGAAATTCCTTTTTATAGTGGGTTTGAGCTGATTCTCGCTGCCATGTTTATGCCACTCTAGACACACTTGATTCCCTTATGGAGACATATCAATACATAGGTTTTAAGATTCTTACTAGTCAGATATATTCCTCTGTGGGAAATATGGGGTTTTGAGTCTCTTTCACTGAGGAAGGTGTCGGTCTTGTCAATTCCAAAGTTGGTTTTTGAAACGGTCCCTGTGCTTATATCAAACTCTGGTTTTATGCATCACCCCACCTCTCCTTCCCCTTTATGCAGGCATAAGAGTGTTTTCTAAATGTGAGACTCTGTTCTCTTTCCTAACTCAGTTCACGTGTAGCCATGTTTACAGGATCTTCATAAGTGATATCTTATGATAAGTTCCTTTTTCTGTGTGACTTATTTCACTTAGAATCATCGTACCTGAATCCACTCACTTTGCTGCTACTGGTTTTATGACATTGATTTCATCGCTAAGGGATATTCCATCGTACGTAAGTACCACAATGTTTTGAACCATTTTTATATTTCCTGGGATATTTAAGGTGTACCCAAGTTGAGGTTCCTGTAGCCAGTGCAGCCCTAAATTTGGAGGTGGCTCTTTCTTATTGATTTTCAGTTTTCCCAAGGTATATTCCCTAGACTGGAAGTGGCCTTGGCTCTGTAGCTCTGTTGTTTACTTGTGTTAGGGAACACAATGCACTCCTCCAGTGAGGCAGTTGGCAATTTACATCCCGCCCATCAGCATAACAAGGCTCCCAGTTCTCCAGGGCCTGTCTTGCCTTTCTGGTTTTTACACATTTTGTGGATGTCCCTTTTGACCGGTGGGAAGTGATACTTCTTTGTAGTGCAGATTTGCATTGCCCGCTTACTTGCTTGGCCAAAAAGGGCGTATGCGTTTTCTCCTGAATATATTCAGGAGAAAACGCATACGCCCTTTTTGGCCAAGTGCACCATTGTCCAAGTTGTGCCCCTCTTCCTGTGCTTTACAGGCGATTCCAAGGTACCTCTTGAAATCTGTTTCCTGCTATTTTGCCTCGCTTTCAAGACCGCCTCGTTGACTTCCCTCAACAGATTTTTGGACGATAGTTGTCCTTTATCACTCTGCCAGTTTGTGAATTGCTGTGCCCCTGAGCTCCATTTCTCAACTCGTTTTTTGTGAGCAGAACGCAAGTCCAAAATTTTGGATCATGTCCTATACTGGTTCCCGGTGGGTGGCTGAGACTTTGGTTAATTCTTCTTCCTGCCGGGAAATTAGAGTGACATGTGCCCATCCAAATGCCTAACAGCTACTCTCTCATGGGTTCTCCCTCGTCCCTTCCATCCTCTGCCAAATTGGGAAACTGTGCAAACCAGGAGGTTAAAGGGCCTGTCTCTCCAAGTTGGGAGATTGATAGTAAGGCAGTTGGAAAGTCAAACTGGAGCACCAGGAGAGGGACTATTCGTTGAGTTTTAGAAACCTTTCGTATTCACAGTGTGTCCATTCTCTAGGTTTCCTGTACATGTTATAGCTGTAGTAATATTCCCTTGAACCTGGAGAGTTGGGACCCATGGAATGGGGGCCATGCATTATTGCTTGAAAGGGTCTGCATTTGCTCACCTAATCTCACCAATCCTCTCAGTCCCAAGTGTCCAGCCTTATGCCACATCCAGCTGTCATTGTAGATAGGGTCTTTCCAGGTTTCCTCAGACACCCTGAAGGAATTGTAAAGAATTTCCCTGTTTTTTGGTTTTGCTTTTGAAATTCCTTTTTATAGTGGGTTTGAGCTGATTCTCGCTGCCATGTTTATGCCACTCTAGACACACTTGATTCCCTTATGGAGACATATCAATACATAGGTTTTAAGATTCTTACTAGTCAGATATATTCCTCTGTGGGAAATATGGGGTTTTGAGTCTCTTTCACTGAGGAAGGTGTCGGTCTTGTCAATTCCAAAGTTGGTTTTTGAAACGGTCCCTGTGCTTATATCAAACTCTGGTTTTATGCATCACCCCACCTCTCCTTCCCCTTTATGCAGGCATAAGAGTGTTTTCTAAATGTGAGACTCTGTTCTCTTTCCTAACTCAGTTCACGTGTAGCCATGTTTACAGGATCTTCATAAGTGATATCTTATGATAAGTTCCTTTTTCTGTGTGACTTATTTCACTTAGAATCATCGTACCTGAATCCACTCACTTTGCTGCTACTGGTTTTATGACATTGATTTCATCGCTAAGGGATATTCCATCGTACGTAAGTACCACAATGTTTTGAACCATTTTTATATTTCCTGGGATATTTAAGGTGTACCCAAGTTGAGGTTCCTGTAGCCAGTGCAGCCCTAAATTTGGAGGTGGCTCTTTCTTATTGATTTTCAGTTTTCCCAAGGTATATTCCCTAGACTGGAAGTGGCCTTGGCTCTGTAGCTCTGTTGTTTACTTGTGTTAGGGAACACAATGCACTCCTCCAGTGAGGCAGTTGGCAATTTACATCCCGCCCATCAGCATAACAAGGCTCCCAGTTCTCCAGGGCCTGTGTTGCCTTTCTGGTTTTTACACATTTTGTGGATGTCCCTTTTGACCGGTGGGAAGTGATACTTCTTTGTAGTGCAGATTTGCATTGCCCGCTTACTTGCTTGGCCAAAAAGGGCGTATGCGTTTTCTCCTGAATATATTCAGGAGAAAACGCATACGCCCTTTTTGGCCAAGTGCACCATTGTCCAAGTTGTGCCCCTCTTCCTGTGCTTTACAGGCGATTCCAAGGTACCTCTTGAAATCTGTTTCCTGCTATTTTGCCTCGCTTTCAAGACCGCCTCGTTGACTTCCCTCAACAGATTTTTGGACGATAGTTGTCCTTTATCACTCTGCCAGTTTGTGAATTGCTGTGCCCCTGAGCTCCATTTCTCAACTCGTTTTTTGTGAGCAGAACGCAAGTCCAAAATTTTGGATCATGTCCTATACTGGTTCCCGGTGGGTGGCTGAGACTTTGGTTAATTCTTCTTCCTGCCGGGAAATTAGAGTGACATGTGCCCATCCAAATGCCTAACAGCTACTCTCTCATGGGTTCTCCCTCGTCCCTTCCATCCTCTGCCAAATTGGGAAACTGTGCAAACCAGGAGGTTAAAGGGCCTGTCTCTCCAAGTTGGGAGATTGATAGTAAGGCAGTTGGAAAGTCAAACTGGAGCACCAGGAGAGGGACTATTCGTTGAGTTTTAGAAACCTTTCGTATTCACAGTGTGTCCATTCTCTAGGTTTCCTGTACATGTTATAGCTGTAGTAATATTCCCTTGAACCTGGAGAGTTGGGACCCATGGAATGGGGGCCATGCATTATTGCTTGAAAGGGTCTGCATTTGCTCACCCAATCTCACCAATCCTCTCAGTCCCAAGTGTCCAGCCTTATGCCACATCCAGCTGTCATTGTAGATAGGGTCTTTCCAGGTTTCCTCAGACACCCTGAAGGAATTGTAAAGAATTTCCCTGTTTTTTGGTTTTGCTTTTGAAATTCCTTTTTATAGTGTGTTTGAGCTGATTCTCGCTGCCATGTTTATGCCACTCTAGACACATTTGATTCCCTTATGGAGTCATATCAATACATAGGTTTTAAGATTCTTACTAGTCAGATATATTCCTCTGCGGGAAATATGGGGTTTTGAGTCTCTTTCACTGAGGAAGGTGTCGGTCTTGTCAATTCCAAAGTTGGTTTTTGAAACGGTCCCTGTGCTTATATCAAACTCTGGTTTTATGCATCACCCCACCTCTCCTTCCCCTTTATGCAGGCATAAGAGTGTTTTCTAAATGTGAGACTCTGTTCTCTTTCCTAACTCAGTTCACGTGTAGCCATGTTTACAGGATCTTCATAAGTGATATCTTATGATAAGTTCCTTTTTCTGTGTGACTTATTTCACTTAGAATCATCGTACCTGAATCCACTCACTTTGCTGCTACTGGTTTTATGACATTGATTTCATCGCTAAGGGATATTCCATCGTACGTAAGTACCACAATGTTTTGAACCATTTTTATATTTCCTGGGATATTTAAGGTGTACCCAAGTTGAGGTTCCTGTAGCCAGTGCAGCCCTAAATTTGGAGGTGGCTCTTTCTTATTGATTTTCAGTTTTCCCAAGGTATATTCCCTAGACTGGAAGTGGCCTTGGCTCTGTAGCTCTGTTGTTTACTTGTTTTAGGGAACACAATGCACTCCTCCAGTGAGGCAGTTGGCAATTTACATCCCGCCCATCAGCATAACAAGGCTCCCAGTTCTCCAGGGCCTGTCTTGCCTTTCTGGTTTTTACACATTTTGTGGATGTCCCTTTTGACCTGTGGGAAGTGATACTTCTTTGTAGTGCAGATTTGCATTGCCCGCTTGCTTGCTTGGCCAAAAAGGGCGTATGCGTTTTCTCCTGAATATATTCAGGAGAAAACGCATACGCCCTTTTTGGCCAAGTGCACCATTGTCCAAGTTGTGCCCCTCTTCCTGTGCTTTACAGGCGATTCCAAGGTACCTCTTGAAATCTGTTTCCTGCTATTTTGCCTCGCTTTCAAGTCCGCCTCGTTGACTTCCTTCAACAGATTTTTGGACGATAGTTGTCCTTTATCACTCTGCCAGTTTGTGAATTGCTGTGCCCCTGAGCTCCATTTCTCAACTCGTTTTTTGTGAGCAGAACGCAAGTCCAAAATTTTGGATCATGTCCTATACTGGTTCCCGGTGGGTGGCTGAGACTTTGGTTAATTCTTCTTCCTGCCGGGAAATTAGAGTGACATGTGCCCATCCAAATGCCTAACAGCTACTCTCTCATGGGTTCTCCCTCGTCCCTTCCATCCTCTGCCAAATTGGGAACCTGTGCAAACCAGGAGGTTAAAGGGCCTGTCTCTCCAAGTTGGGAGATTGATAGTAAGGCAGTTGGAAAGTCAAACTGGAGCACCAGGAGAGGGACTATTCGTTGAGTTTTAGAAACCTTTCGTATTCACAGTGAGTCCATTCTCTAGGTTTCCTGTACATGTTATAGCTGTAGTAATATTCCCTTGAACCTGGAGAGTTGGGACCCATGGAATGGGGGCCATGCATTATTGCTTGAAAGGGTCTGCATTTGCTCACCCAATCTCACCAATCCTCTCAGTCCCAAGTGTCCAGCCTTATGCCACATCCAGCTGTCATTGTAGATAGGGTCTTTCCAGGTTTCCTCAGACACCCTGAAGGAATTGTAAAGAATTTCCCTGTTTTTTGGTTTTGCTTTTGAAATTCCTTTTTATAGTGGGTTTGAGCTGATTCTCGCTGCCATGTTTATGCCACTCTAGACACATTTGATTCCCTTTTGGAGTCATATCAATACATAGGTTTTAAGATTCTTACTAGTCAGATATATTCCTCTGCGGGAAATATGGGGTTTTGAGTCTCTTTCACTGAGGAAGGTGTAGGTCTTGTCTATTCCATAGTAGGTTTTTTTTAATGGTACCTGTGCTTATATCGAACTCTGGTTTTATGCATCACCCCACCTCTCCTTCCCCCTTAAGCACGCATAAGTGTGTTTTCTAAATGTGAGACTCTGTTCTCTTTCCTAACTCAGCTCATGTGTAGCCATGTTTACAGGATCTTCATAAGTGACATCTTATGATAAGTTTCTTTTTCTGTGTGACATATTTCACTTAGAATCATCGTACCTGAATCCACTCATTTTGGTGCTCCTGGTCTTATGACATTGATTTCATGGCTCAGGGATATTCCATCGTACGTAAGTACCACAATGTTTTGAACCATTTTTATATTTCGTGGGATATTTAAGGTGTAACCCAGTTGAGGTTCCTGTAAGCAGTGCAGCCCTAAATTTTGGTGTGGCTCTGTCTTATTGATATTCCGTTTTCCCAAGGTATATTCCCTAGAGTGGAAGCACACTTGGCTCAGTAGCTCTGTTGTTTACTTGTTATAGGGAGCAAAATGCTACCCTCCTGAGAGGCAGTTGGCAATTTACATACGGCCCATCAGCATAACAAGGCTCCATATATTCTCCAGGGCCTGTCTTGCCTTTCTGGTTTTTATATATTTTGTGGATGTCCCTTTTGACCGGTGGGAAGTGATACTTCTTTGTAGTGCAGATTTGCATTGCCCGCTTGCTTGCTTGGCCAAAAAGGGCCTATGTATGTTCTCCTGAATGTAATCAGGAGAAAACACATAGACACTTTTTGGCCAAGTGCATCAGTGTCAAAGTTGTGCCCCTCTTCCTATTCTCTCAAGGCGATTCCTACGTACCTCTTGAAATCGATTTTCCTGCTATTCTGCCTCGCTTTCAAGTCCGCCTCGTTGCCTTCCCTCAACAGATTTTTGGACGATTGTTGTCCTTTATTACTCTGCCAGTTTGTGAATTGCTGTGCCCCTGAGCTCCATTTTTCAACTCGTTATTTGTGAGCTGAACACAAGTCCCAAATTTTAGTTCAGGCCCTATACTGATTCCCGGTGGGTGGCTGAGACTTTGATTAATTCTTCTTCCTGCCGGGAATTTAAAATGGCATGTGCCCGTCCAAATGCCTAATACCTACTCTCTCATTGGTTCTCCCTCTTCCCTTTCATCCTCTGCCAAATTGGCAACCTGTGCGAACCAGGAGGTTAAAGGGGCTGTCTCTCCAAGTTGGGAGATTGATAGTAAAGCAGTTGGAAAGTCAAACCGGATATCCAGGAGAGGGACTATTCGTTGAGTTTTAGAAACCATTCGTATTCACAGTGTGTCCATTCTCTAGGTTTCCCGTACATGTTATAGCTGTCGTAATATTCCCTTCAAGATGGAGAGTTGGGAGCAATGGAACGGGTTTCATGAAATATTGCTTGAAAGGGTCTGCATTTGCTCAACCAATCTCTCCAATCTGCTCAGTCCCAAGTGTCCAGCCTTATGCCACATCCAGCTGTCATTGTAGATAGGCTTATTCCAGGTTTCATCAGAGACCTTGAAGGAATTGTAAAGAATTTCCCTGTTTTTTTGTTTTGTTTTTGAAATTCCTTTTTATAGTGGGTTTGAGCTGATTCTAGCTGCCATGTTTATGCCAGTCTAGACACACTTGATTCCCTTATGCAGACATATCAATACATAGGTTTTAAGATTGTTACTAGTGAGATATATACCTCTGCGGGAAATATAGGGATTTGAGTCCCTTTCACTGATGAAGGTGTAGGTCTTGTCTATTCCATAGTTGGTTTTTGGAACGTTACCTGTGCTTATATCAAACTCTTGTTTTATGCATCACCCCACCTCTCCTTCCCCTTTATGCAGGCATAAGAGTGTTTTCTAAATGTGAGACTCTGTTCTCTTTCCCAACTCAGTTCACGTGTAGCCATGTTTACAGGATCTTCCTAAGTGATATCTTATGATAAGTTTCTTTTTCTGTGTGACTTATTTCACTTAGAACAATCGTACCTGAATCCACTCACTTTGCTGCTACTGGTCTTATGACATTGATTTCATGGCTGAGGGATATTCCATCGTACGTAAGTACCACAATGTTTTGAACCATTTTTATATTTCCTGGGATATTTAAGGTGTACCCAAGTTGAGGTTCTTGTAGCCAGTGCAGCCCTAAATTTGGAGGTGGCTCTTTCTTATTGATTTTCAGTTTTCCCAAGGTATATTCCCTAGACTGGAAGTGGCCTTGGCTCTGTAGCTCTGTTGTTTACTTGTTTTAGGGAACACAATGCACTCCTCCAGTGAGGCAGTTGGCAATTTACATCCCGCCCATCAGCATAACAAGGCTCCCAGTTCTCCAGGGCCTGTCTTGCCTTTCTGGTTTTTACACATTTTGTGGATGTCCCTTTTGACCGGTGGGAAGTGATACTTCTTTGTAGTGCAGATTTGCATTGCCCGCTTGCTTGCTTGGCCAAAAAGGGCGTATGCGTTTTCTCCTGAATATATTCAGGAGAAAACGCATACGCCCTTTTTGGCCAAGTGCACCATTGTCCAAGTTGTGCCCCTCTTCCTGTGCTTTACAGGCGATTCCAAGGTACCTCTTGAAATCTGTTTCCTGCTATTTTGCCTCGCTTTCAAGTCCGCCTCGTTGACTTCCCTCAACAGATTTTTGGACGATAGTTGTCCTTTATCACTGTGCCAGTTTGTGAATTGCTGTGCCCCTGAGCTCCATTTCTCAACTCGTTTTTTGTGAGCAGAACGCAAGTCCAAAATTTTGGATCATGTCCTATACTGGTTCCCGGTGGGTGGCTGAGACTTTGGTTAATTCTTCTTCCTGCCGGGAAATTAGAGTGACATGTGCCCATCCAAATGCCTAACAGCTACTCTCTCATGGGTTCTCCCTCGTCCCTTCCATCCTCTGCCAAATTGGGAAACTGTGCAAACCAGGAGGTTAAAGGGCCTGTCTCTCCAAGTTGGGAGATTGATAGTAAGGCAGTTGGAAAGTCAAACTGGAGCACCAGGAGAGGGACTATTCGTTGAGTTTTAGAAACCTTTCATATTCACAGTGTGTCCATTCTCTAGGTTTCCTGTACATGTTATAGCTGTAGTAATATTCCCTTGAACCTGGAGAGTTGGGACCCATGGAATGGGGGCCATGCATTATTGCTTGAAAGGGTCTGCATTTGCTCACCCAATCTCACCAATCCTCTCAGTCCCAAGTGTCCAGCCTTATGCCACATCCAGCTGTCATTGTAGATAGGGTCTTTCCAGGTTTCCTCAGACACCCTGAAGGAATTGTAAAGAATTTCCCTGTTTTTTGGTTTTGCTTTTGAAATTCCTTTTTATAGTGGGTTTGAGCTGATTCTCGCTGCCATGTTTATGCCACTCTAGACACATTTGATTCCCTTATGGAGTCATATCAATACATAGGTTTTAAGATTCTTACTAGTCAGATATATTCCTCTGCGGGAAATATGGGGTTTTGAGTCTCTTTCACTGAGGAAGGTGTCGGTCTTGTCAATTCCAAAGTTGGTTTTTGAAACGGTCCCTGTGCTTATATCAAACTCTGGTTTTATGCATCACCCCACCTCTCCTTCCCCTTTATGCAGGCATAAGAGTGTTTTCTAAATGTGAGACTCTGTTCTCTTTCCTAACTCAGTTCACGTGTAGCCATGTTTACAGGATCTTCATAAGTGATATCTTATGATAAGTTCCTTTTTCTGTGTGACTTATTTCACTTAGAATCATCGTACCTGAATCCACTCACTTTGCTGCTACTGGTTTTATGACATTGATTTCATCGCTAAGGGATATTCCATCGTACGTAAGTACCACAATGTTTTGAACCATTTTTATATTTCCTGGGATATTTAAGGTGTACCCAAGTTGAGGTTCCTGTAGCCAGTGCAGCCCTAAATTTGGAGGTGGCTCTTTCTTATTGATTTTCAGTTTTCCCAAGGTATATTCCCTAGACTGGAAGTGGCCTTGGCTCTGTAGCTCTGTTGTTTACTTGTTTTAGGGAACACAATGCACTCCTCCAGTGAGGCAGTTGGCAATTTACATCCCGCCCATCAGCATAACAAGGCTCCCAGTTCTCCAGGGCCTGTCTTGCCTTTCTGGTTTTTACACATTTTGTGGATGTCCCTTTTGACCTGTGGGAAGTGATACTTCTTTGTAGTGCAGATTTGCATTGCCCGCTTGCTTGCTTGGCCAAAAAGGGCGTATGCGTTTTCTCCTGAATATATTCAGGAGAAAACGCATACGCCCTTTTTGGCCAAGTGCACCATTGTCCAAGTTGTGCCCCTCTTCCTGTGCTTTACAGGCGATTCCAAGGTACCTCTTGAAATCTGTTTCCTGCTATTTTGCCTCGCTTTCAAGTCCGCCTCGTTGACTTCCTTCAACAGATTTTTGGACGATAGTTGTCCTTTATCACTCTGCCAGTTTGTGAATTGCTGTGCCCCTGAGCTCCATTTCTCAACTCGTTTTTTGTGAGCAGAACGCAAGTCCAAAATTTTGGATCATGTCCTATACTGGTTCCCGGTGGGTGGCTGAGACTTTGGTTAATTCTTCTTCCTGCCGGGAAATTAGAGTGACATGTGCCCATCCAAATGGCTAACAGCTACTCTCTCATGGGTTCTCCCTCGTCCCTTCCATCCTCTGCCAAATTGGGAACCTGTGCAAACCAGGAGGTTAAAGGGCCTGTCTCTCCAAGTTGGGAGATTGATAGTAAGGCAGTTGGAAAGTCAAACTGGAGCACCAGGAGAGGGACTATTCGTTGAGTTTTAGAAACCTTTCGTATTCACACTGAGTCCATTCTCTAGGTTTCCTGTACATGTTATAGCTGTAGTAATATTCCCTTGAACCTGGAGAGTTGGGACCCATGGAATGGGGGCCATGCATTATTGCTTGAAAGGGTCTGCATTTGCTCACCCAATCTCACCAATCCTCTCAGTCCCAAGTGTCCAGCCTTATGCCACATCCAGCTGTCATTGTAGATAGGGTCTTTCCAGGTTTCCTCAGACACCCTGAAGGAATTGTAAAGAATTTCCCTGTTTTTTGGTTTTGCTTTTGAAATTCCTTTTTATAGTGGGTTTGAGCTGATTCTCGCTGCCATGTTTATGCCACTCTAGACACATTTGATTCCCTTATGGAGTCATATCAATACATAGGTTTTAAGATTCTTACTAGTCAGATATATTCCTCTGCGGGAAATATGGGGTTTTGAGTCTCTTTCACTGAGGAAGGTGTAGGTCTTGTCTATTCCATAGTAGGTTTTTTTTAATGGTACCTGTGCTTATATCGAACTCTGGTTTTATGCATCACCCCACCTCTCCTTCCCCCTTAAGCACGCATAAGTGTGTTTTCTAAATGTGAGACTCTGTTCTCTTTCCTAACTCAGCTCATGTGTAGCCATGTTTACAGGATCTTCATAAGTGACATCTTATGATAAGTTTCTTTTTCTGTGTGACATATTTCACTTAGAATCATCGTTCCTGAATCCACTCATTTTGGTGCTCCTGGTCTTATGACATTGATTTCATGGCTCAGGGATATTCCATCGTACGTAAGTACCACAATGTTTTGAACCATTTTTATATTTCGTGGGATATTTAAGGTGTAACCCAGTTGAGGTTCCTGTAAGCAGTGCAGCCCTAAATTTTGGTGTGGTTCTGTCTTATTGATATTCCGTTTTCCCAAGGTATATTCCCTAGAGTGGAAGCACACTTGGCTCAGTAGCTCTGTTGTTTACTTGTTATAGGGAGCAAAATGCAACCCTCCTGAGAGGCAGTTGGCAATTTACATACGGCCCATCAGCATAACAAGGCTCCATATATTCTCCAGGGCCTGTCTTGCCTTTCTGGTTTTTATACATTTTGTGGATGTCCCTTTTGACCGGTGGGAAGTGATACTTCTTTGTAGTGCAGATTTGCATTGCCCGCTTGCTTGCTTGGCCAAAAAGGGCCTATGCATGTTCTCCTGAATGTAATCAGGAGAAAACGCATAGACACTTTTTGGCCAAGTGCATCAGTGTCAAAGTTGTTCCCCTCTTCCTATTCTCTCAAGGCGATTCCTACGTACCTCTTGAAATCGATTTTCCTGCTATTCTGCCTCGCTTTCAAGTCCGCCTCGTTGCCTTCCCTCAACAGATTTTTGGACGATTGTTGTCCTTTATTACTCTGCCAGTTTGTGAATTGCTGTGCCCCTGAGCTCCATTTTTCAACTCGTTATTTGTGAGCTGAACACAAGTCCCAAATTTTAGATCAGGCCCTATACTGATTCCCGGTGGGTGGCTGAGACTTTGATTACTTCTTCTTCCTGCCGGGAATTTAAAATGGCATGTGCCCGTCCAAATGCCTAATACCTACTCTCTCATTGGTTCTCCCTCTTCCCTTTCATCCTCTGCCAAATTGGCAACCTGTGCGAACCAGGAGGTTAAAGGGGCTGTCTCTCCAAGTTGGGAGATTGATAGTAAAGCAGTTGGAAAGTCAAACCGGATATCCAGGAGAGGGACTATTCGTTGAGTTTTAGAAACCATTCGTATTCACAGTGTGTCCATTCTCTAGGTTTCCCGTACATGTTATAGCTGTCGTAATATTCCCTTCAAGATGGAGAGTTGGGAGCAATGGAACGGGTTTCATGAAATATTGCTTGAAAGGGTCTGCATTTGCTCAACCAATCTCTCCAATCTGCTCAGTCCCAAGTGTCCAGCCTTATGCCACATCCAGCTGTCATTGTAGATAGGCTTATTCCAGGTTTCATCAGAGACCTTGAAGGAATTGTAAAGAATTTCCCTGTTTTTTTGTTTTGTTTTTGAAATTCCTTTTTATAGTGGGTTTGAGCTGATTCTAGCTGCCATGTTTATGCCAGTCTAGACACACTTGATTCCCTTATGCAGACATATCAATACATAGGTTTTAAGATTGTTACTAGTGAGATATATACCTCTGCGGGAAATATAGGGATTTGAGTCCCTTTCACTGATGAAGGTGTAGGTCTTGTCTATTCCATAGTTGGTTTTTGGAACGTTACCTGTGCTTATATCAAACTCTTGTTTTATGCATCACCCCACCTCTCCTTCCCCTTTATGCAGGCATAAGAGTGTTTTCTAAATGTGAGACTCTGTTCTCTTTCCCAACTCAGTTCACGTGTAGCCATGTTTACAGGATCTTCCTAAGTGATATCTTATGATAAGTTTCTTTTTCTGTGTGACTTATTTCACTTAGAACCATCGTACCTGAATCCACTCACTTTGCTGCTACTGGTCTTATGACATTGATTTCATGGCTGAGGGATATTCCATCGTACGTAAGTACCACAATGTTTTGAACCATTTTTATATTTCCTGGGATATTTAAGGTGTACCCAAGTTGAGGTTCTTGTAGCCAGTGCAGCCCTAAATTTGGAGGTGGCTCTTTCTTATTGATTTTCAGTTTTCCCAAGGTATATTCCCTAGACTGGAAGTGGCCTTGGCTCTGTAGCTCTGTTGTTTACTTGTTTTAGGGAACACAATGCACTCCTCCAGTGAGGCAGTTGGCAATTTACATCCCGCCCATCAGCATAACAAGGCTCCCAGTTCTCCAGGGCCTGTCTTGCCTTTCTGGTTTTTACACATTTTGTGGATGTCCCTTTTGACCGGTGGGAAGTGATACTTCTTTGTAGTGCAGATTTGCATTGCCCGCTTGCTTGCTTGGCCAAAAAGGGCGTATGCGTTTTCTCCTGAATATATTCAGGAGAAAACGCATACGCCCTTTTTGGCCAAGTGCACCATTGTCCAAGTTGTGCCCCTCTTCCTGTGCTTTACAGGCGATTCCAAGGTACCTCTTGAAATCTGTTTCCTGCTATTTTGCCTCGCTTTCAAGTCCGCCTCGTTGACTTCCCTCAACAGATTTTTGGACGATAGTTGTCCTTTATCACTCTGCCAGTTTGTGAATTGCTGTGCCCCTGAGCTCCATTTCTCAACTCGTTTTTTGTGAGCTGAACGCAAGTCCAAAATTTTGGATCATGTCCTATACTGGTTGCCGGTGGGTGGCTGAGACTTTGGTTAATTCTTCTTCCTGCCGGGAAATTAGAGTGACATGTGCCCGTCCAAATGCCTAACAGCTACTCTCTCATGGGTTCTCCCTCGTCCCTTCCATCCTCTGCCAAATTGGGAACCTGTGCAAACCAGGAGGTTAAAGGGCCTGTCTCTCCAAGTTGGGAGATTGATAGTAAGGCAGTTGGAAAGTCAAACTGGAGCACCAGGAGAGGGACTATTCGTTGAGTTTTAGAAACCTTTCGTATTCACAGTGTGTCCATTCTCTAGGTTTCCTGTACATGTTATAGCTGTAGTAATATTCCCTTGAACATGGAGAGTTGGGACCCATGGAATGGGGGCCATGCATTATTGCTTGAAAGGGTCTGCATTTGCTCACCCAATCTCACCAATCCTCTCAGTCCCAAGTGTCCAGCCTTATGCCACATCCAGCTGTCATTGTAGATAGGGTCTTTCCAGGTTTCCTCAGACACCCTGAAGGAATTGTAAAGAATTTCCCTGTTTTTTGGTTTTGCTTTTGAAATTCCTTTTTATAGTGGGTTTGAGCTGATTCTTGCTGCCATGTTTATGCCACTCTAGACACACTTGATTCCCTTATGGAGACATATCAATACATAGGTTTTAAGATTCTTAGTAGTCAGATATATTCCTCTGTGGGAAATATGGGGTTTTGAGTCTCTTTCACTAAGGAAGGTGTCGGTCTTGTCAATTCCAAAGTTGGTTTTTGGAACGGTCCCTGTGCTTATATCAAACTCTGGTTTTATGCATCACCCCACCTCTCCTTCCCCTTTATGCAGGCATAAGAGTGTTTTCTAAATGTGAGACTCTGTTCTCTTTCCTAACTCAGTTCACGTGTAGCCATGTTTACAGGATCTTCATAAGTGATATCTTATGATAAGTTTCTTTTTCTGTGTGACTTATTTCACTTAGAATCATCGTACCTGAATCCACTCACTTTGCTGCTACTGGTCTTATGACATTGATTTCATGGCTGAGGGATATTCCATCGTACGTAAGTACCACAATGTTTTGAACCATTTTTATATTTCCTGGGATATTTAAGTTGTACCCAAGTTGAGGTTCTTGTAGCCAGTGCAGCCCTAAATTTGGAGGTGGCTCTTTCTTATTGATTTTCAGTTTTCCCAAGGTATATTCCCTAGACTGGATGTGGCCTTGGCTCTGTAGCTCTGTTGTTTACTTGTTTTAGGGAACACAATGCACTCCTCCAGTGAGGCAGTTGGCAATTTACATCCCGCCCATCAGCATGACAAAGCTCCCTGTTCTCCAGGGCCTGTCTTGCCTTTCTGGTTTTTACACATTTTGTGGATGTCCCTTTTGACCGGTGGGAAGTGATACTTCTTTGTAGTGCAGATTTGCATTGCCCGCTTGCTTGCTTGGCCAAAAAGGGCGTATGCGTTTTCTCCTGAATATATTCAGGAGAAAACGCATACGCCCTTTTTGGCCAAGTGCACCATTGTCCAAGTTGTGCCCCTCTTCCTGTGCTTTACAGGCGATTCCAACGTACCTCTTGAAATCTGTTTCCTGCTATTTTGCCTCACTTTCAAGTCCGCCTCGTTGACTTCCCTCAACAGATTTTTGGACGATAGTTGTCCTTTATCACTCTGCCAGTTTGTGAATTGCTGTGCCCCTGAGCTCCATTTCTCAACTCGTTTTTTGGGAGCTGAACGCAAGTCCAAAATTTTGGATCATGTCCTATACTGGTTCCCGGTGGGTGGCTGAGACTTTGGTTAATTCTTCTTCCTGCCGGGAAATTAGAGTGACATGTGCCCGTCCAAATGCCTAACAGCTACTCTCTCATGGGTTCTCCCTCGTCCCTTCCATCCTCTGCCAAATTGGGAACCTGTGCAAACCAGGAGGTTAAAGGGCCTGTCTCTCCAAGTTGGGAGATTGATAGTAAGGCAGTTGGAAAGTCAAACTGGAGCACCAGGAGAGGGACTATTCGTTGAGTTTTAGAAACCTTTCGTATTCACAGTGTGTCCATTCTCTAGGTTTCCTGTACATGTTATAGCTGTAGTAATAGTACCTTGAACATGGAGAGTTGGGACCCATGGAATGGGGGCCATGCATTATTGCTTGAAAGGGTCTGCAGTTGCTCACCCAATCTCACCAATCCTCTCAGTCCCAAGAGTCCAGCCTTATGCCACATCCAGCTGTCATTGTAGATAGGGTCTTTCCAGGTTTCCTCAGACACCCTGAAGGAATTGTAAAGAATTTCCCTGTTTTTTGGTTTTGCTTTTGAAATTCCTTTTTATAGTGGGTTTGAGCTGATTCTCGCTGCCATGTGTATGCCACTCTAGACCCACTTGATTCCCTTATGGAGACATATCAATACATAGGTTTTAAGATTCTTACTAGTCAGATATATTCCTCTGCGGGAAATATGGGGTTTTGAGTCTCTTTCACTGAGGAAGGTGTAGGTGTTGTCTATTCCAAAGTTGGTTTTTGGAACGGTCCCTGTTCTTATATCAAACTCTGGTTTTATGCATCACCCCACCTCTCCATCCCCTTTATGCAGGCATAAGAGTGTTTTCTAAATGTGAGACTCTGTTCTCTTTCCTAACTCAGTTCACGTGTAGCCACGTTTACAGGATCTTCATAAGTGATATCTTATGATAAGTTCCTTTTTCTGTGTGACTTATTTCACTTAGAATCATCGTACCTGAATCCACTCACTTTCCTGCTACAGGTCTTATGACATTGATTTCATCGCTGAGGGATATTCCATCGTACGTAAGTACCACAATGTTTTGAACCATTTTTATATTTCCTGGGATATTTAAGGTGTACACAAGTTGAGGTTCTTGTAGCCAGTGCAGCCCTAAATTTGGAGGTGGCTCTTTCTTATTGATTTTCAGTTTTCCCAAGGTATATTCCCTAGACTGGATGTGGCCTTGGCTCTGTAGCTCTGTTGTTTACTTGTTTTAGGGAACACAATGCACTCCTCCAGTGAGGCAGTTGGCAATTTACATCCCGCCCATCAGCATGACAAGGCTCCCTGTTCTCCAGGGCCTGTCTTGCCTTTCTGGTTTTTACACATTTTGTGGATGTCCCTTTTGACCGGTGGGAAGTGATACTTCTTTGTAGTGCAGATTTGCATTGCCCGCTTGCTTGCTTGGCCAAAAAGGGCGTATGCGTTTTCTCCTGAATATATTCAGGAGAAAACGCATACGCCCTTTTTGGCCAAGTGCACCATTGTCCAAGTTGTGCCCCTCTTCCTGTGCTTTACAGGCGATTCCAACGTACCTCTTGAAATCTGTTTCCTGCTATTTTGCCTCACCTTCAAGTCCGCCTCGTTGACTTCCCTCAACAGATTTTTGGACGATAGTTGTCCTTTATCACTCTGCCAGTTTGTGAATTGCTGTGCCCCTGAGCTCCATTTCTCAACTCGTTTTTTGTGAGCTGAACGCAAGTCCAAAATTTTGGATCATGTCCTATACTGGTTCCCGGTGGGTGGCTGAGACTTTGGTTAATTCTTCTTCCTGCCGGGAAATTAGAGTGACATGTGCCCGTCCAAATGCCTAACAGCTACTCTCTCATGGGTTCTCCCTCGTCCCTTCCATCCTCTGCCAAATTGGGAACCTGTGCAAACCAGGAGGTTAAAGGGCCTGTCTCTCCAAGTTGGGAGATTGATAGTAAGGCAGTTGGAAAGTCAAACTGGAGCACCAGGAGAGGGACTATTCATTGAGTTTTAGAAACCTTTCATATTCACAGTGTGTCCATTCTCTAGGTTTCCTGTACATGTTATAGCTGTAGTAATATTCCCTTGAACATGGAGAGTTGGGACCCATGGAATGGGGGCCATGCATTATTGCTTGAAAGGGTCTGCGTTTGCTCACCCAATCTCACCAATCCTCTCAGTCCCAAGTGTCCAGCCTTATGCCACATCCAGCTGTCATTGTAGATAGGGTCTTTCCAGGTTTCCTCAGACACCCTGAAGGAATTGTAAAGAATTTCCCTGTTTTTAGGTTTTGCTTTTGAAATTCCTTTTTATAGTGGGTTTGAGCTGATTCTCGCTGCCATGTTTATGCCACTCTAGACACACTTGTTTCCCTTATGGAGACATATCAATACATAGGTTTTAAGATTCTTACTAGTCAGATATATTCCTCTGTGGGAAATATGGGGTTTTGAGTCTCTTTCACTAAGGAAGGTGTCGGTCTTGTCAATTCCAAAGTTGGTTTTTGAAACGGTCCCTGTGCTTATATCAAACTCTGGTTTTATGCATCACCCCACCTCTCCTTCCCCTTTATGCAGGCATAAGAGTGTTTTCTAAATGTGAGACTCTGTTCTCTTTCCTAACTCAGTTCACGTGTAGCCATGTTTACAGGATCTTCATAAGTGATATCTTATGATAAGTTTCTTTTTCTGTGTGACTTATTTCACTTAGAATCATCGTACCTGAATCCACTCACTTTGCTGCTACTGGTCTTATGACATTGATTTCATGGCTGAGGGATATTCCATTGTACGTAAGTACCACAATGTTTTGAACCATTTTTATATTTCCTGGGATATTTAAGGTGTACCCAAGTTGAGGTTCTTGTAGTCAGTGCAGCCCTAAATTTGGAGGTGGCTCTTTCTTATTGATTTTCAGTTTTCCCAAGGTATATTCCCTAGACTGGATGTGGCCTTGGCTCTGTAGCTCTGTTGTTTACTTGTTTTAGGGAACACAATGCACTCCTCCAGTGAGGCAGTTGGCAATTTACATCCCGCCCATCAGCATAACAAGGTTCCCAGTTCTCCAGGGCCTGTCTTGCCTTTCTGGTTTTTACACATTTTGTGGATGTCCCTTTTGACCGGTGGGAAGTGATACTTCTTTGTAGTGCAGATTTGCATTGCCCGTTTGCTTGCTTGGCCAAAAAGGGCGTATGCGTTTTCTCCTGAATATATTCAGGAGAAAACGCATACGCCCTTTTTGGCCAAGTGCACCATTGTCCAAGTTGTGCCCCTCTTCCTGTGCTTTACAGGCGATTCCAACGTACCTCTTGAAATCTGTTTCCTGCTATTTTGCCTCGCTTTCAAGTCCGCCTCGTTGACTTCCCTCAACAGATTTTTGGACGATAGTTGTCCTTTATCACTCTGCCAGTTTGTGAATTGCTGTGCCCCTGAGCTCCATTTCTCAACTCGTTTTTTGTGAGCTGAACGCAAGTCCAAAATTTTGGATCCTGTCCTATACTCGTTCCCGGTGGGTGGCTGAGACTTTGGTTAATTCTTATTCCTGCCAGGAAATTAGAGTGACATGTGCCCGTCCATATTCCTAACACTTACTCTCTCATGGGTTCTCCCTCGTCCCTTCCATCCTCTGCCAAATTGGGAACCTGTGCAAACCAGGAGGTTAAAGGGCCTGTCTCTCCAAGTTGGGAGATTGATAGTAAGGCAGTTGGAAAGTCAAACTGGAGCACCAGGAGAGGGACTATTCGTTGAGTTTTAGAAACCTTTCGTATTCACAGTGTGTCCATTCTCTAGGTTTCCTGTACATGTTATAGCTGTAGTAATATTCCCTTGAACCTGGAGAGTTGGGACCCATGGAATGGGGGCCATGCATTATTGCTTGAAAGGGTCTGCATTTGCTCACCCAATCTCACCAATCCTCTCAGTCCCAAGTGTCCAGCCTTATGCCACATCCAGCTGTCATTGTAGATAGGGTCTTTCCAGGTTTCCTCAGACACCCTGAAGGAATTGTAAAGAATTTCCCTGTTTTTAGGTTTTGCTTTTGAAATTCCTTTTTATAGTGGGTTTGAGCTGATTCTCGCTGCCATGTTTATGCCACTCTAGACACACTTGATTCCCTTATGGAGACATATCAATACATAGGTTTTAAGATTCTTACTAGTCAGATATATTCCTCTGCGGGAAATATGGGGTTTTGAGTCTCTTTCACTGAGGAAGGTGTAGGTCTTGTCTATTCCAACGTTGGTTTTTGGAACGGTCCCTGTGCTTATATCAAACTCTGGTTTTATGCATCACCCCACCTCTCCATCCCCTTTATGCAGGCATAAGAGTGTTTTCTAAATGTGAGACTCTGTTCTCTTTCCTAACTCAGTTCACGTGTAGCCACGTTTACAGTATCTTCATAAGTGATATCTTATGATAAGTTCCTTTTTCTGTGTGACTTATTTCACTTAGAATCATCGTACCTGAATCCACTCACTTTGCTGCTACTGGTCTTATGACATTGATTTCATGGCTGAGGGATATTCCATCGTACGTAAGTACCACAATGTTTTGAACCATTTTTATATTTCCTGGGATATTTAAGGTGTACCCAAGTTGAGGTTCTTGTAGCCAGTGCAGCCCTAAATTTGGAGGTGGCTCTTTCTTATTGATTTTCAGTTTTCCCAAGGTATATTCCCTAGACTGGATGTGGCCTTGGCTCTGTAGCTCTGTTGTTTACTTGTTTTAGGGAACACAATGCACTCCTCCAGTGAGGCAGTTGGCAATTTACATCCCGCCCATCAGCATGACAAGGCTCCCTGTTCTCCAGGGCCTGTCTTGCCTTTCTGGTTTTTACACATTTTGTGGATGTCCCTTTTGACCGGTGGGAAGTGATACTTCTTTGTAGTGCAGATTTGCATTGCCCGCTTGCTTGCTTGGCCAAAAAGGGCGTATGCGTTTTCTCCTGAATATATTCAGGAGAAAACGCATACGCCCTTTTTGGCCAAGTGCACCATTGTCCAAGTTGTGCCCCTCTTCCTGTGCTTTACAGGCGATTCCAACGTACCTCTTGAAATCTGTTTCCTGCTATTTTGCCTCGCTTTCAAGTCCGCCTCGTTGACTTCCCTCAACAGATTTTTGGACGATAGTTGTCCTTTATCACTCTGCCAGTTTGTGAATTGCTGTGCCCCTGAGCTCCATTTCTCAACTCGTTTTTTGGGAGCTGAACGCAAGTCCAAAATTTTGGATCATGTCCTATACTGGTTCCCGGTGGGTGGCTGAGACTTTGGTTAATTCTTCTTCCTGCCGGGAAATTAGAGTGACATGTGCCCGTCCAAATGCCTAACAGCTACTCTCTCATGGGTTCTCCCTCGTCCCTTCCATCCTCTGCCAAATTGGGAACCTGTGCAAACCAGGAGGTTAAAGGGCCTGTCTCTCCAAGTTGGGAGATTGATAGTAAGGCAGTTGGAAAGTCAAACTGGAGCACCAGGAGAGGGACTATTCGTTGAGTTTTAGAAACCTTTCGTATTCACAGTGTGTCCATTCTCTAGGTTTCCTGTACATGTTATAGCTGTAGTAATAGTCCCTTGAACATGGAGAGTTGGGACCCATGGAATGGGGGCCATGCATTATTGCTTGAAAGGGTCTGCATTCGCTCACCCAATCTCACCAATCCTCTCAGTCCCAAGTGTCCAGCCTTATGCCACATCCAGCTGTCATTGTAGATAGGGTCTTTCCAGGTTTCCTCAGACACCCTGAAGGAATTGGAAAGAATTTCCCTGTTTTTTGGTTTTGCTTTTGAAATTCCTTTTTATAGTGGGTTTGAGCTGATTCTCGCTGCCATGTGTATGCCACTCTAGACCCACTTGATTCCCTTATGGAGACATATCAATACATAGGTTTTAAGATTCTTACTAGTCAGATATATTCCTCTGCGGGAAATATGGGGTTTTGAGTCTCCTTCACTGAGGAAGGTGTAGGTGTTGTCTATTCCAAAGTTGGTTTTTGGAACGGTCCCTGTTCTTATATCAAACTCTGGTTTTATGCATCACCCCACCTCTCCATCCCCTTTATGCAGGCATAAGAGTGTTTTCTAAATGTGAGACTCTGTTCTCTTTCCTAACTCAGTTCACGTGTAGCCACGTTTACAGGATCTTCATAAGTGATATCTTATGATAAGTTCCTTTTTCTGTGTGACTTATTTCACTTAGAATCATCGTACCTGAATCCACTCACTTTGCTGCTACTGGTCTTATGACATTGATTTCATCGCTGAGGGATATTCCATCGTACGTAAGTACCACAATGTTTTGAACCATTTTTATATTTCCTGGGATATTTAAGGTGTACACAAGTTGAGGTTCTTGTAGCCAGTGCAGCCCTAAATTTGGAGGTGGCTCTTTCTTATTGATTTTCAGTTTTCCCAAGGTATATTCCCTAGACTGGATGTGGCCTTGGCTCTGTAGCTCTGTTGTTTACTTGTTTTAGGGAACACAATGCACTCCTCCAGTGAGGCAGTTGGCAATTTACATCCCGCCCATCAGCATGACAAGGCTCCCTGTTCTCCAGGGCCTGTCTTGCCTTTCTGGTTTTTACACATTTTGTGGATGTCCCTTTTGACCGGTGGGAAGTGATACTTCTTTGTAGTGCAGATTTGCATTGCCCGCTTGCTTGCTTGGCCAAAAAGGGCGTATGCGTTTTCTCCTGAATATATTCAGGAGAAAACGCATACGCCCTTTTTGGCCAAGTGCACCATTGTCCAAGTTGTGCCCCTCTTCCTGTGCTTTACAGGCGATTCCAACGTACCTCTTGAAATCTGTTTCCTGCTATTTTGCCTCACCTTCAAGTCCGCCTCGTTGACTTCCCTCAACAGATTTTTGGACGATAGTTGTCCTTTATCACTCTGCCAGTTTGTGAATTGCTGTGCCCCTGAGCTCCAATTTTCAACTCGTTTTTTGTGAGCTGAACGCAAGTCCAAAATTTTGGATCATGTCCTATACTGGTTCCCGGTGGGTGGCTGAGACTTTGGTTAATTCTTCTTACTGCCGGGAAATTAGAGTGACATGTGCCCGTCCAAATGCCTAACAGCTACTCTCTCATGGGTTCTCCCTCGTCCCTTCCATCCTCTGCCAAATTGGGAACCTGTGCAAACCAGGAGGTTAAAGGGCCTGTCTCTCCTAGTTGGGAGATTGATAGTAAGGCAGTTGGAAAGTCAAACTGGAGCACCAGGAGAGGGACTATTCATTGAGTTTTAGAAACCTTTCATATTCACAGTGTGTCCATTCTCTAGGTTTCCTGTACATGTTATAGCTGTAGTAATATTCCCTTGAACATGGAGAGTTGGGACCCATGGAATGGGGGCCATGCATTATTGCTTGAAAGGGTCTGCATTTGCTCACCCAATCTCACCAATCCTCTCAGTCCCAAGTGTCCAGCCTTATGCCACATCCAGCTGTCATTGTAGATAGGGTCTTTCCAGGTTTCCTCAGACACCCTGAAGGAATTGTAAAGAATTTCCCTGTTTTTAGGTTTTGCTTTTGAAATTCCTTTTTATAGTGGGTTTGAGCTGATTCTCGCTGCCATGTTTATGCCACTCTAGACACACTTGTTTCCCTTATGGAGACATATCAATACATAGGTTTTAAGATTCTTACTAGTCAGATATATTCCTCTGTGGGAAATATGGGGTTTTGAGTCTCTTTCACTAAGGAAGGTGTCGGTCTTGTCAATTCCAAAGTTGGTTTTTGAAACGGTCCCTGTGCTTATATCAAACTCTGGTTTTATGCATCACCCCACCTCTCCTTCCCCTTTATGCAGGCATAAGAGTGTTTTCTAAATGTGAGACTCTGTTCTCTTTCCTAACTCAGTTCACGTGTAGCCATGTTTACAGGATCTTCATAAGTGATATCTTATGATAAGTTTCTTTTTCTGTGTGACTTATTTCACTTAGAATCATCGTACCTGAATCCACTCACTTTGCTGCTACTGGTCTTATGACATTGATTTCATGGCTGAGGGATATTCCATTGTACGTAAGTACCACAATGTTTTGAACCATTTTTATATTTCCTGGGATATTTAAGGTGTACCCAAGTTGAGGTTCTTGTAGTCAGTGCAGCCCTAAATTTGGAGGTGGCTCTTTCTTATTGATTTTCAGTTTTCCCAAGGTATATTCCCTAGACTGGAAGTGCCCTTGGCTCTGTAGCTCTGTTGTTTACTTGTTTTAGGGAACACAATGCACTCCTCCAGTGAGGCAGTTGGCAATTTACATCCCGCCCATCAGCATAACAAGGCTCCCAGTTCTCCAGGGCCTGTCTTGCCTTTCTGGTTTTTACACATTTTGTGGATGTCCCTTTTGACCGGTGGGAAGTGATACTTCTTTGTAGTGCAGATTTGCATTGCCCGCTTGCTTGCTTGGCCAAAAAGGGCGTATGCGTTTTCTCCTGAATATATTCAGGAGAAAACGCATACGCCCTTTTTGGCCAAGTGCACCATTGTCCAAGTTGTGCCCCTCTTCCTGTGCTTTACAGGCGATTCCAACGTACCTCTTGAAATCTGTTTCCTGCTATTTTGCCTCGCTTTCAAGTCCGCCTCGTTGACTTCCCTCAACAGATTTTTGGACGATAGTTGTCCTTTATCACTCTGCCAGTTTGTGAATTGCTGTGCCCCTGAGCTCCATTTCTCAACTCGTTTTTTGGGAGCTGAACGCAAGTCCAAAATTTTGGATCATGTCCTATACTGGTTCCCGGTGGGTGGCTGAGACTTTGGTTAATTCTTCTTCCTGCCGGGAAATTAGAGTGACATGTGCCCGTCCAAATGCCTAACAGCTACTCTCTCATGGGTTCTCCCTCGTCCCTTCCATCCTCTGCCAAATTGGGAACCTGTGCAAAGCAGGAGGTTAAAGGGCCTGTCTCTCCAAGTTGGGAGATTGATAGTAAGGCAGTTGGAAAGTCAAACTGGAGCACCAGGAGAGGGACTATTCGTTGAGTTTTAGAAACCTTTCGTATTCACAGTGTGTCCATTCTCTAGGTTTCCTGTACATGTTATAGCTGTAGTAATAGTCCCTTGAACATGGAGAGTTGGGACCCATGGAATGGGGGCCATGCATTATTGCTTGAAAGGGTCTGCATTCGCTCACCCAATCTCACCAATCCTCTCAGTCCCAAGTGTCCAGCCTTATGCCACATCCAGCTGTCATTGTAGATAGGGTCTTTCCAGGTTTCCTCAGACACCCTGAAGGAATTGTAAAGAATTTCCCTGTTTTTTGGTTTTGCTTTTGAAATTCCTTTTTATAGTGGGTTTGAGCTGATTCTCGCTGCCATGTGTATGCCACTCTAGACCCACTTGATTCCCTTATGGAGACATATCAATACATAGGTTTTAAGATTCTTACTAGTCAGATATATTCCTCTGCGGGAAATATGGGGTTTTGAGTCTCTTTCACTGAGGAAGGTGTAGGTGTTGTCTATTCCAAAGTTGGTTTTTGGAACGGTCCCTGTTCTTATATCAAACTCTGGTTTTATGCATCACCCCACCTCTCCATCCCCTTTATGCAGGCATAAGAGTGTTTTCTAAATGTGAGACTCTGTTCTCTTTCCTAACTCAGTTCACGTGTAGCCACGTTTACAGGATCTTCATAAGTGATATCTTATGATAAGTTCCTTTTTCTGTGTGACTTATTTCACTTAGAATCATCGTACCTGAATCCACTCACTTTCCTGCTACTGGTCTTATGACATTGATTTCATCGCTGAGGGATATTCCATCGTACGTAAGTACCACAATGTTTTGAACCATTTTTATATTTCCTGGGATATTTAAGGTGTACACAAGTTGAGGTTCTTGTAGCCAGTGCAGCCCTAAATTTGGAGGTGGCTCTTTCTTATTGATTTTCAGTTTTCCCAAGGTATATTCCCTAGACTGGATGTGGCCTTGGCTCTGTAGCTCTGTTGTTTACTTGTTTTAGGGAACAAAATGCACTCCTCCAGTGAGGCAGTTGGCAATTTACATCCCGCCCATCAGCATGACAAGGCTCCCTGTTCTCCAGGGCCTGTCTTGCCTTTCTGGTTTTTACACATTTTGTGGATGTCCCTTTTGACCGGTGGGAAGTGATACTTCTTTGTAGTGCAGATTTGCATTGCCCGCTTGCTTGCTTGGCCAAAAAGGGCGTATGCGTTTTCTCCTGAATATATTCAGGAGAAAACGCATACGCCCTTTTTGGCCAAGTGCACCATTGTCCAAGTTGTGCCCCTCTTCCTGTGCTTTACAGGCGATTCCAACGTACCTCTTGAAATCTGTTTCCTGCTATTTTGCCTCACCTTCAAGTCCGCCTCGTTGACTTCCCTCAACAGATTTTTGGACGATAGTTGTCCTTTATCACTCTGCCAGTTTGTGAATTGCTGTGCCCCTGAGCTCCATTTCTCAACTCGTTTTTTGTGAGCTGAACGCAAGTCCAAAATTTTGGATCATGTCCTATACTGGTTCCCGGTGGGTGGCTGAGACTTTGGTTAATTCTTCTTACTGCCGGGAAATTAGAGTGACATGTGCCCGTCCAAATGCCTAACAGCTACTCTCTCATGGGTTCTCCCTCGTCCCTTCCATCCTCTGCCAAATTGGGAACCTGTGCAAACCAGGAGGTTAAAGGGCCTGTCTCTCCTAGTTGGGAGATTGATAGTAAGGCAGTTGGAAAGTCAAATTGGAGCACCAGGAGAGGGACTATTCATTGAGTTTTAGAAACCTTTCATATTCACAGTGTGTCCATTCTCTAGGTTTCCTGTACATGTTATAGCTGTAGTAATATTCCCTTGAACATGGAGAGTTGGGTCCCATGGAATGGGGACCATGCATTATTGCTTGAAAGGGTCTGCATTTGCTCACCCAATCTCACCAATCCTCTCAGTCCCAAGTGTCCAGCCTTATGCCACATCCAGCTGTCATTGTAGATAGGGTCTTTCCAGGTTTCCTCAGACACCCTGAAGGAATTGTAAAGAATTTCCCTGTTTTTAGGTTTTGCTTTTGAAATTCCTTTTTATAGTGGGTTTGAGCTGATTCTCGCTGCCATGTTTATGCCACTCTAGACACACTTGTTTCCCTTATGGAGACATATCAATACATAGGTTTTAAGATTCTTACTAGTCAGATATATTCCTCTGTGGGAAATATGGGGTTTTGAGTCTCTTTCACTAAGGAAGGTGTCGGTCTTGTCAATTCCAAAGTTGGTTTTTGAAACGGTCCCTGTGCTTATATCAAACTCTGGTTTTATGCATCACCCCACCTCTCCTTCCCCTTTATGCAGGCATAAGAGTGTTTTCTAAATGTGAGACTCTGTTCTCTTTCCTAACTCAGTTCACGTGTAGCCATGTTTACAGGATCTTCATAAGTGATATCTTATGATAAGTTTCTTTTTCTGTGTGACTTATTTCACTTAGAATCATCGTACCTGAATCCACTCACTTTGCTGCTACTGGTCTTATGACATTGATTTCATGGCTGAGGGATATTCCATTGTACGTAAGTACCACAATGTTTTGAACCATTTTTATATTTCCTGGGATATTTAAGGTGTACCCAAGTTGAGGTTCTTGTAGTCAGTGCAGCCCTAAATTTGGAGGTGGCTCTTTCTTATTGATTTTCAGTTTTCCCAAGGTATATTCCCTAGACTGGAAGTGCCCTTGGCTCTGTAGCTCTGTTGTTTACTTATTTTAGGGAACACAATGCACTCCTCCAGTGAGGCAGTTGGCAATTTACATCCCGCCCATCAGCATAACAAGGTTCCCAGTTCTCCAGGGCCTGTCTTGCCTTTCTGGTTTTTACACATTTTGTGGATGTCCCTTTTGACCGGTGGGAAGTGATACTTCTTTGTAGTGCAGATTTGCATTGCCCGCTTGCTTGCTTGGCCAAAAAGGGCGTATGCGTTTTCTCCTGAATATATTCAGGAGAAAACGCATACGCCCTTTTTGGCCAAGGGCACCATTGTCCAAGTTGTGCCCCTCTTCCTGTGCTTTACAGGCGATTCCAACGTACCTCTTGAAATCTGTTTCCTGCTATTTTGCCTCGCTTTCAAGTCCGCCTCGTTGACTTCCCTCAACAGATTTTTGGACGATAGTTGTCCTTTATCTCTCTGCCAGTTTGTGAATTGCTGTGCCCCTGAGCTCCATTTCTCAACTCGTTTTTTTTGAGCTGAACGCAAGTCCAAAATTTTGGATCCTGTCCTATACTCGTTCCCGGTGGGTGGCTGAGACTTTGGTTAATTCTTATTCCTGCCAGGAAATTAGAGTGACATGTGCCCGTCCATATTCCTAACAGCTACTCTCTCATGGGTTCTCCCTCGTCCCTTCCATCCTCTGCCAAATTGGGAACCTGTGCAAACCAGGAGGTTAAAGGGCCTGTCTCTCCAAGTTGGGAGATTGATAGTAAGGCAGTTAGAAAGTCAAACTGGAGCACCAGGAGAGGGACTATTCGTTGAGTTTTAGAAACCTTTCGTATTCACAGTGTGTCCATTCTCTAGGTTTCCTGTACATGTTATAGCTGTAGTAATATTCCCTTGAACATGGAGAGTTGGGACCCATGGAATGGGGGCCATGCATTATTGCTTGAAAGGGTCTGCATTTGCTCACCCAATCTCACCAATCCTCTCAGTCCCAAGAGTCCAGCCTTATGCCACATCCAGCTGTCATTGTAGATAGGGTCTTTCCAGGTTTCCTCAGACACCCTGAAGGAATTGTAAAGAATTTCCCTGTTTTTTGGTTTTGCTTTTGAAATTCCTTTTTATAGTGGGTTTGAGCTGATTCTCGCTGCCATGTGTATGCCACTCTAGACCCACTTGATTCCCTTATGGAGACATATCAATACATAGGTTTTAAGATTCTTACTAGTCAGATATATTCCTCTGCGGGAAATATGGGGTTTTGAGTCTCCTTCACTGAGGAAGGTGTAGGTGTTGTCTATTCCAAAGTTGGTTTTTGGATCGGTCCCTGTTCTTATATCAAACTCTGGTTTTATGCATCACCCCACCTCTCCATCCCCTTTATGCAGGCATAAGAGTGTTTTCTAAATGTGAGACTCTGTTCTCTTTCCTAACTCAGTTCACGTGTAGCCACGTTTACAGGATCTTCATAAGTGATATCTTATGATAAGTTCCTTTTTCTGTGTGACTTATTTCACTTAGAATCATCGTACCTGAATCCACTCACTTTCCTGCTACTGGTCTTATGACATTGATTTCATCGCTGAGGGATATTCCATCGTACGTAAGTACCACAATGTTTTGAACCATTTTTATATTTCCTGGGATATTTAAGGTGTACACAAGTTGAGGTTCTTGTAGCCAGTGCAGCCCTAAATTTGGAGGTGGCTCTTTCTTATTGATTTTCAGTTTTCCCAAGGTATATTCCCTAGACTGGATGTGGCCTTGGCTCTGTAGCTCTGTTGTTTACTTGTTTTAGGGAACACAATGCACTCCTCCAGTGAGGCAGTTGGCAATTTACATCCCGCCCATCAGCATGACAAGGCTCCCTGTTCTCCAGGGCCTGTCTTGCCTTTCTGGTTTTTACACATTTTGTGGATGTCCCTTTTGACCGGTGGGAAGTGATACTTCTTTGTAGTGCAGATTTGCATTGCCCGCTTGCTTGCTTGGCCAAAAAGGGCGTATGCGTTTTCTCCTGAATATATTCAGGAGAAAACGCATACGCCCTTTTTGGCCAAGTGCACCATTGTCCAAGTTGTGCCCCTCTTCCTGTGCTTTACAGGCGATTCCAACGTACCTCTTGAAATCTGTTTCCTGCTATTTTGCCTCACCTTCAAGTCCGCCTCGTTAACTTCCCTCAACAGATTTTTGGACGATAGTTGTCCTTTATCACTCTGCCAGTTTGTGAATTGCTGTGCCCCTGAGCTCCATTTCTCAACTCGTTTTTTGTGAGCTGAACGCAAGTCCAAAATTTTGGATCATGTCCTATACTGGTTCCCGGCGGTGGCTGAGACTTTGGTTAATTCTTCTTCCTGCCGGGAAATTAGAGTGACATGTGCCCGTCCAAATGCCTAACAGCTACTCTCTCATGGGTTCTCCCTCATCCCTTCCATCCTCTGCCAAATTGGGAACCTGTGCAAACCAGGAGGTTAAAGGGCCTGTCTCTCCAAGTTGGGAGATTGATAGTAAGGCAGTTGGAAAGTCAAACTGGAGCACCAGGAGAGGGACTATTCATTGAGTTTTAGAAACCTTTCGTATTCACAGTGTGTCCATTCTCTAGGTTTCCTGTACATGTTATAGCTGTAGTAATATTCCCTTGAACGTGGAGAGTTGGGACCCATGGAATGGGGGCCATGCATTATTGCTTGAAAGGGTCTGCATTTGCTCACCCAATCTCACCAATCCTCTCAGTCCCAAGTGTCCAGCCTTATGCCACATCCAGCTGTCATTGTAGATAGGGTCTTTCCAGGTTTCCTCAGACACCCTGAAGGAATTGTAAAGAATTTCCCTGTTTTTAGGTTTTGCTTTTGAAATTCCTTTTTATAGTGGGTTTGAGCTGATTCTCGCTGCCATGTTTATGCCACTCTAGACACACTTGTTTCCCTTATGGAGACATATCAATACATAGCTTTTATGATTCTTACTAGTCAGATATATTCCTCTGTGGGAAATATGGGGTTTTGAGTCTCTTTCACTAAGGAAGGTGTCGGTCTTGTCAATTCCAAAGTTGGTTTTTGAAACGGTCCCTGTGCTTATATCAAACTCTGGTTTTATGCATCACCCCACCTCTCCTTCCCCTTTATGCAGGCATAAGAGTGTTTTCTAAATGTGAGACTCTGTTCTCTTTCCTAACTCAGTTCACGTGTAGCCATGTTTACAGGATCTTCATAAGTGATATCTTATAATAAGTTTCTTTTTCTGTGTGACTTATTTCACTTAGAATCATCGTACCTGAATCCACTCACTTTGCTGCTACTGGTCTTATGACATTGATTTCATGGCTGAGGGATATTCCATCGTACGTAAGTACCACAATGTTTTGAACCATTTTTATATTTCCTGGGATATTTAAGGTGTACCCAAGTTGAGGTTCTTGTAGTCAGTGCAGCCCTAAATTTGGAGGTGGCTCTTTCTTATTGATTTTCAGTTTTCCCAAGGTATATTCCCTAGACTGGAAGTGGCCTTGGCTCTGTAGCTCTGTTGTTTACTTGTTTTAGGGAACACAATGCACTCCTCCAGTGAGGCAGTTGGCAATTTACATCCCGCCCATCAGCATATCAAGGCTCCCTGTTCTCCAGGGCATGTCTTGCCTTTCTGGTTTTTACACATTTTGTGGATGTCCCTTTTGACCGGTGGGAAGTGATACTTCTTTGTAGTGCAGATTTGCATTGCCCGCTTGCTTGCTTGGCCAAAAAGGGCGTATGCGTTTTCTCCTGAATATATTCAGGAGAAAACGCATACGCCCTTTTTGGCCAAGTGCACCATTGTCCAAGTTGTGCCCCTCTTCCTGTGCTTTACAGGCGATTCCAACGTACCTCTTGAAATCTGTTTCCTGCTATTTTGCCTTGCTTTCAAGTCCACCTCGTTGACTTCCCTCAAGAGATTTTAGGATGATAGTTGTCCTTTATCACTCTGCCAGTTTGTGAATTGCTGTGCCCCTGAGCTCCATTTCTCAACTCGTTTTTTGTGAGCTGAACGCAAGTCCAAAATTTTGGATCATGTCCTATACTGGTTCCCGGTGGGTGGCTGAGACTTTGGTTAATTCTTCTTCCTGCCGGGAAATTAGAGTGACATGTGCCCGTCCAAATGCCTAACAGCTACTCTCTCATGGGTTCTCCCTCGTCCCTTCCATCCTCTGCCAAATTGGGAACCTGTGCAAACCAGGAGGTTAAAGGGCCTGTCTCTCCAAGTTGGGAGATTGATAGTAAGGCAGTTGGAAAGTCAAACTGGAGCACCAGGAGAGGGACTATTCATTGAGTTTTAGAAACCTTTCGTATTCACACTGTGTCCATTCTCTAGGTTTCCTGTACATGTTATAGCTGTAGTAATATTCCCTTGAACCTGGAGAGTTGGGACCCATGGAATGGGGGCCATGCATTATTGCTTGAAAGGGTCTGCATTTGCTCACCCAATCTCACCAATCCTCTCAGTCCCAAGTGTCCAGCCTTATGCCACATCCAGCTGTCATTGTAGATAGGGTCTTTCCAGGTTTCCTCAGACACCCTGAAGGAATTGTAAAGAATTTCCCTGTTTTTTGGTTTTGCTTTTGAAATTCCTTTTTATAGTGGGTTTGAGCTGATTCTCGCTGCCATGTTTATGCCACTCTAGACACACTTGATTCCCTTATGGAGTCATATCAATACATAGGTTTTAAGATTCTTACTAGTCAGATATATTCCTCTGCGGGAAATATGGGGTTTTGAGTCTCTTTCACTGAGGAAGGTGTAGGTCTTGTCTATTCCAAAGTTGGTTTTTGAAACGGTCCCTGTGCTTATATCAAACTCTGGTTTTATGCATCACCCCACCTCTCCTTCCCCTTTATGCAGGCATAAGAGTGTTTTCTAAATGTGAGACTCTGTTCTCTTTCCTAACTCAGTTCACGTGTAGCCATGTGTACAGGATCTTCATAAGTGATATCTTATGATAAGTTTCTTTTTCTGTGTGACTTATTTCACTTAGAATCATCGTACCTGAATCCACTCACTTTGCTGCTACTGGTCTTATGACATTGATTTCATGGCTGAGGGATATTCCATTGTACGTAAGTACCACAATGTTTTGAACCATTTTTATATTTCCTGGGATATTTAAGGTGTACCCAAGTTGAGGTTCTTGTAGTCAGTGCAGCCCTAAATTTGGAGGTGGCTCTTTCTTATTGATTTTCAGTTTTCCCAAGGTATATTCCCTAGACTGGAAGTGCCCTTGGCTCTGTAGCTCTGTTGTTTACTTATTTTAGGGAACACAATGCACTCCTCCAGTGAGGCAGTTGGCAATTTACATCCCGCCCATCAGCATAACAAGGTTCCCAGTTCTCCAGGGCCTGTCTTGCCTTTCTGGTTTTTACACATTTTGTGGATGTCCCTTTTGACCGGTGGGAAGTGATACTTCTTTGTAGTGCAGATTTGCATTGCCCGCTTGCTTGCTTGGCCAAAAAGGGCGTATGCGTTTTCTCCTGAATATATTCAGGAGAAAACGCATACGCCCTTTTTGGCCAAGGGCACCATTGTCCAAGTTGTGCCCCTCTTCCTGTGCTTTACAGGCGATTCCAACGTACCTCTTGAAATCTGTTTCCTGCTATTTTGCCTCGCTTTCAAGTCCGCCTCGTTGACTTCCCTCAACAGATTTTTGGACGATAGTTGTCCTTTATCTCTCTGCCAGTTTGTGAATTGCTGTGCCCCTGAGCTCCATTTCTCAACTCGTTTTTTTTGAGCTGAACGCAAGTCCAAAATTTTGGATCCTGTCCTATACTCGTTCCCGGTGGGTGGCTGAGACTTTGGTTAATTCTTATTCCTGCCAGGAAATTAGAGTGACATGTGCCCGTCCATATTCCTAACAGCTACTCTCTCATGGGTTCTCCCTCGTCCCTTCCATCCTCTGCCAAATTGGGAACCTGTGCAAACCAGGAGGTTAAAGGGCCTGTCTCTCCAAGTTGGGAGATTGATAGTAAGGCAGTTGGAAAGTCAAACTGGAGCACCAGGAGAGGGACTATTCGTTGAGTTTTAGAAACCTTTCGTATTCACAGTGTGTCCATTCTCTAGGTTTCCTGTACATGTTATAGCTGTAGTAATATTCCCTTGAACATGGAGAGTTGGGACCCATGGAATGGGGGCCATGCATTATTGCTTGAAAGGGTCTGCATTTGCTTACCCAATCTCACCAATCCTCTCAGTCCCAAGAGTCCAGCCTTATGCCACATCCAGCTGTCATTGTAGATAGGGTCTTTCCAGGTTTCCTCAGACACCCTGAAGGAATTGTAAAGAATTTCCCTGTTTTTTGGTTTTGCTTTTGAAATTCTTTTTTATAGTGGGTTTGAGCTGATTCTCGCTGCCATGTGTATGCCACTCTAGACCCACTTGATTCCCTTATGGAGACATATCAATACATAGGTTTTAAGATTCTTACTAGTCAGATATATTCCTCTGCGGGAAATATGGGGTTTTGAGTCTCCTTCACTGAGGAAGGTGTAGGTGTTGTCTATTCCAAAGTTGGTTTTTGGATCGGTCCCTGTTCTTATATCAAACTCTGGTTTTATGCATCACCCCACCTCTCCATCCCCTTTATGCAGGCATAAGAGTGTTTTCTAAATGTGAGACTCTGTTCTCTTTCCTAACTCAGTTCACGTGTAGCCACGTTTACAGGATCTTCATAAGTGATATCTTATGATAAGTTCCTTTTTCTGTGTGACTTATTTCACTTAGAATCATCGTACCTGAATCCACTCACTTTCCTGCTACTGGTCTTATGACATTGATTTCATCGCTGAGGGATATTGCATCGTACGTAAGTACCACAATGTTTTGAACCATTTTTATATTTCCTGGGATATTTAAGGTGTACCCAAGTTGAGGTTCTTGTAGTCAGTGCAGCCCTAAATTTGGAGGTGGCTCTTTCTTATTGATTTTCAGTTTTCCCAAGGTATATTCCCTAGACTGGAAGTGGCCTTGGCTCTGTAGCTCTGTTGTTTACTTGTTTTAGGGAACACAATGCACTCCTCCAGTGAGGCAGTTGGCAATTTACATCCCGCCCATCAGCATATCAAGGCTCCCTGTTCTCCAGGGCATGTCTTGCCTTTCTGGTTTTTACACATTTTGTGGATGTCCCTTTTGACCGGTGGGAAGTGATACTTCTTTGTAGTGCAGATTTGCATTGCCCGCTTGCTTGCTTGGCCAAAAAGGGCGTATGCGTTTTCTCCTGAATATATTCAGGAGAAAACGCATACGCCCTTTTTGGCCAAGTGCACCATTGTCCAAGTTGTGCCCCTCTTCCTGTGCTTTACAGGCGATTCCAACGTACCTCTTGAAATCTGTTTCCTGCTATTTTGCCTTGCTTTCAAGTCCACCTCGTTGACTTCCCTCAAGAGATTTTAGGATGATAGTTGTCCTTTATCACTCTGCCAGTTTGTGAATTGCTGTGCCCCTGAGCTCCATTTCTCAACTCGTTTTTTGTGAGCTGAACGCAAGTCCAAAATTTTGGATCATGTCCTATACTGGTTCCCGGTGGGTGGCTGAGACTTTGGTTAATTCTTCTTCCTGCCGGGAAATTAGAGTGACATGTGCCCGTCCAAATGCCTAACAGCTACTCTCTCATGGGTTCTCCCTCGTCCCTTCCATCCTCTGCCAAATTGGGAACCTGTGCAAACCAGGAGGTTAAAGGGCCTGTCTCTCCAAGTTGGGAGATTGATAGTAAGGCAGTTGGAAAGTCAAACTGGAGCACCAGGAGAGGGACTATTCATTGAGTTTTAGAAACCTTTCGTATTCACACTGTGTCCATTCTCTAGGTTTCCTGTACATGTTATAGCTGTAGTAATATTCCCTTGAACCTGGAGAGTTGGGACCCATGGAATGGGGGCCATGCATTATTGCTTGAAAGGGTCTGCATTTGCTCACCCAATCTCACCAATCCTCTCAGTCCCAAGTGTCCAGCCTTATGCCACATCCAGCTGTCATTGTAGATAGGGTCTTTCCAGGTTTCCTCAGACACCCTGAAGGAATTGTAAAGAATTTCCCTGTTTTTTGGTTTTGCTTTTGAAATTCCTTTTTATAGTGGGTTTGAGCTGATTCTCGCTGCCATGTTTATGCCACTCTAGACACACTTGATTCCCTTATGGAGTCATATCAATACATAGGTTTTAAGATTCTTACTAGTCAGATATATTCCTCTGCGGGAAATATGGGGTTTTGAGTCTCTTTCACTGAGGAAGGTGTAGGTCTTGTCTATTCCAAAGTTGGTTTTTGAAACGGTCCCTGTGCTTATATCAAACTCTGGTTTTATGCATCACCCCACCTCTCCTTCCCCTTTATGCAGGCATAAGAGTGTTTTCTAAATGTGAGACTCTGTTCTCTTTCCTAACTCAGTTCACGTGTAGCCATGTGTACAGGATCTTCATAAGTGATATCTTATGATAAGTTTCTTTTTCTGTGTGACTTATTTCACTTAGAATCATCGTACCTGAATCCACTCACTTTGCTGCTACTGGTCTTATGACATTGATTTCATGGCTGAGGGATATTCCATTGTACGTAAGTACCACAATGTTTTGAACCATTTTTATATTTCCTGGGATATTTAAGGTGTACCCAAGTTGAGGTTCTTGTAGTCAGTGCAGCCCTAAATTTGGAGGTGGCTCTTTCTTATTGATTTTCAGTTTTCCCAAGGTATATTCCCTAGACTGGAAGTGCCCTTGGCTCTGTAGCTCTGTTGTTTACTTATTTTAGGGAACACAATGCACTCCTCCAGTGAGGCAGTTGGCAATTTACATCCCGCCCATCAGCATAACAAGGTTCCCAGTTCTCCAGGGCCTGTCTTGCCTTTCTGGTTTTTACACATTTTGTGGATGTCCCTTTTGACCGGTGGGAAGTGATACTTCTTTGTAGTGCAGATTTGCATTGCCCGCTTGCTTGCTTGGCCAAAAAGGGCGTATGCGTTTTCTCCTGAATATATTCAGGAGAAAACGCATACGCCCTTTTTGGCCAAGGGCACCATTGTCCAAGTTGTGCCCCTCTTCCTGTGCTTTACAGGCGATTCCAACGTACCTCTTGAAATCTGTTTCCTGCTATTTTGCCTCGCTTTCAAGTCCGCCTCGTTGACTTCCCTCAACAGATTTTTGGACGATAGTTGTCCTTTATCTCTCTGCCAGTTTGTGAATTGCTGTGCCCCTGAGCTCCATTTCTCAACTCGTTTTTTTTGAGCTGAACGCAAGTCCAAAATTTTGGATCCTGTCCTATACTCGTTCCCGGTGGGTGGCTGAGACTTTGGTTAATTCTTATTCCTGCCAGGAAATTAGAGTGACATGTGCCCGTCCATATTCCTAACAGCTACTCTCTCATGGGTTCTCCCTCGTCCCTTCCATCCTCTGCCAAATTGGGAACCTGTGCAAACCAGGAGGTTAAAGGGCCTGTCTCTCCAAGTTGGGAGATTGATAGTAAGGCAGTTGGAAAGTCAAACTGGAGCACCAGGAGAGGGACTATTCGTTGAGTTTTAGAAACCTTTCGTATTCACAGTGTGTCCATTCTCTAGGTTTCCTGTACATGTTATAGCTGTAGTAATATTCCCTTGAACATGGAGAGTTGGGACCCATGGAATGGGGGCCATGCATTATTGCTTGAAAGGGTCTGCATTTGCTTACCCAATCTCACCAATCCTCTCAGTCCCAAGAGTCCAGCCTTATGCCACATCCAGCTGTCATTGTAGATAGGGTCTTTCCAGGTTTCCTCAGACACCCTGAAGGAATTGTAAAGAATTTCCCTGTTTTTTGGTTTTGCTTTTGAAATTCTTTTTTATAGTGGGTTTGAGCTGATTCTCGCTGCCATGTGTATGCCACTCTAGACCCACTTGATTCCCTTATGGAGACATATCAATACATAGGTTTTAAGATTCTTACTAGTCAGATATATTCCTCTGCGGGAAATATGGGGTTTTGAGTCTCCTTCACTGAGGAAGGTGTAGGTGTTGTCTATTCCAAAGTTGGTTTTTGGATCGGTCCCTGTTCTTATATCAAACTCTGGTTTTATGCATCACCCCACCTCTCCATCCCCTTTATGCAGGCATAAGAGTGTTTTCTAAATGTGAGACTCTGTTCTCTTTCCTAACTCAGTTCACGTGTAGCCACGTTTACAGGATCTTCATAAGTGATATCTTATGATAAGTTCCTTTTTCTGTGTGACTTATTTCACTTAGAATCATCGTACCTGAATCCACTCACTTTCCTGCTACTGGTCTTATGACATTGATTTCATCGCTGAGGGATATTCCATCGTACGTAAGTACCACAATGTTTTGAACCATTTTTATATTTCCTGGGATATTTAAGGTGTACACAAGTTGAGGTTCTTGTAGCCAGTGCAGCCCTAAATTTGGAGGTGGCTCTTTCTTATTGATTTTCAGTTTTCCCAAGGTATATTCCCTAGACTGGATGTGGCCTTGGCTCTGTAGCTCTGTTGTTTACTTGTTTTAGGGAACACAATGCACTCCTCCAGTGAGGCAGTTGGCAATTTACATCCCGCCCATCAGCATGACAAGGCTCCCTGTTCTCCAGGGCCTGTCTTGCCTTTCTGGTTTTTACACATTTTGTGGATGTCCCTTTTGACCGGTGGGAAGTGATACTTCTTTGTAGTGCAGATTTGCATTGCCCGCTTGCTTGCTTGGCCAAAAAGGGCGTATGCGTTTTCTCCTGAATATATTCAGGAGAAAACGCATACGCCCTTTTTGGCCAAGTGCACCATTGTCCAAGTTGTGCCCCTCTTCCTGTGCTTTACAGGCGATTCCAACGTACCTCTTGAAATCTGTTTCCTGCTATTTTGCCTCACCTTCAAGTCCGCCTCGTTAACTTCCCTCAACAGATTTTTGGACGATAGTTGTCCTTTATCACTCTGCCAGTTTGTGAATTGCTGTGCCCCTGAGCTCCATTTCTCAACTCGTTTTTTGTGAGCTGAACGCAAGTCCAAAATTTTGGATCATGTCCTATACTGGTTCCCGGCGGTGGCTGAGACTTTGGTTAATTCTTCTTCCTGCCGGGAAATTAGAGTGACATGTGCCCGTCCAAATGCCTAACAGCTACTCTCTCATGGGTTCTCCCTCGTCCCTTCCATCCTCTGCCAAATTGGGAACCTGTGCAAACCAGGAGGTTAAAGGGCCTGTCTCTCCAAGTTGGGAGATTGATAGTAAGGCAGTTGGAAAGTCAAACTGGAGCACCAGGAGAGGGACTATTCATTGAGTTTTAGAAACCTTTCGTATTCACAGTGTGTCCATTCTCTAGGTTTCCTGTACATGTTATAGCTGTAGTAATATTCCCTTGAACGTGGAGAGTTGGGACCCATGGAATGGGGGCCATGCATTATTGCTTGAAAGGGTCTGCATTTGCTCACCCAATCTCACCAATCCTCTCAGTCCCAAGTGTCCAGCCTTATGCCACATCCAGCTGTCATTGTAGATAGGGTCTTTCCAGGTTTCCTCAGACACCCTGAAGGAATTGTAAAGAATTTCCCTGTTTTTAGGTTTTGCTTTTGAAATTCCTTTTTATAGTGGGTTTGAGCTGATTCTCGCTGCCATGTTTATGCCACTCTAGACACACTTGTTTCCCTTATGGAGACATATCAATACATAGCTTTTATGATTCTTACTAGTCAGATATATTCCTCTGTGGGAAATATGGGGTTTTGAGTCTCTTTCACTAAGGAAGGTGTCGGTCTTGTCAATTCCAAAGTTGGTTTTTGAAACGGTCCCTGTGCTTATATCAAACTCTGGTTTTATGCATCACCCCACCTCTCCTTCCCCTTTATGCAGGCATAAGAGTGTTTTCTAAATGTGAGACTCTGTTCTCTTTCCTAACTCAGTTCACGTGTAGCCATGTTTACAGGATCTTCATAAGTGATATCTTATGATAAGTTTCTTTTTCTGTGTGACTTATTTCACTTAGAATCATCGTACCTGAATCCACTCACTTTGCTGCTACTGGTCTTATGACATTGATTTCATGGCTGAGGGATATTCCATCGTACGTAAGTACCACAATGTTTTGAACCATTTTTATATTTCCTGGGATATTTAAGGTGTACCCAAGTTGAGGTTCTTGTAGTCAGTGCAGCCCTAAATTTGGAGGTGGCTCTTTCTTATTGATTTTCAGTTTTCCCAAGGTATATTCCCTAGACTGGAAGTGGCCTTGGCTCTGTAGCTCTGTTGTTTACTTGTTTTAGGGAACACAATGCAC